>NC_053122.1:25170084-25402584 GCF_010015445.1 Perca fluviatilis | reverse complement strand
TTTGGAGAAGGATAAACACACCTGTTTAGAGCAGACCTGTCTGTCTTAGGCACAGTCCAAATAGAGTTAGCTTCTAATCCTTTTCACTCTCCCCTGTCATTCATGAGCTTCCTTCATCTGTGGGTATAGCTAAACCAGCCCAGCCACGAACAGACACACACACACACACACACACACACACACACACACACACACACACACACACACACACACACACACACACACACACACACACACACACACACACACACACACACACACACACTCAAGCTGCAGTTTCACTTGAGCTGAGCCTTTGTGGGACTGAAACAGCAAAGCAAGCAGTCTTTCACAGATGACGGGCAAAGACTGGCAGCATCTAATAAAATGGTATAAGACGTCCAATCTGCCCAATCCATTTAGGGCTGATGCCTCTGAATTCCTTCTCATTGCAAATGGTTTGGTTATGGATTCATTTTCAGACCTCTTGCAGAGGCAAGCACTGCACAAGAGGAGGGTGACCCTCTGTCTCTCAGGTCACATGCTTGATCGACCACAGAACATGCACAAACACACATTTATTCTGGGGTTGGAGTGGGTGCTATTTCCATCATCCATTAGTAGTTGTATTAACACTCCACCTATCATTTTGAGACCTCAAAGCTTTCAGTGGTCTAGTGAATGATGGGTGCTCTTAAGGCACTTAAATCTGCAGACCTTGTCACAAACAAACACAAGTGCACATGTCCATACACACAAAGGTCATTTAGTCGTCAGTGTGTCAGCCACACAGCAATAAAAAGATGAACAAGGCTTTTAAAGACTTAAAAACATCCAAAATAAAAAAAAAAAAATCTCATAAAGAGCACAAGTTATTTTTGTGTAAAGAGCAATATGGTAACAAAAGGAGGACTATGCTATCCATGCCATGGAGAGCAGGAGAGTATGCACATTTCCATTCCAACCACAGACCGCACTTGGTTATTTCTGCTAATTACACAGCTCAGTAAAATCATCTGGTGCAGCCTTAAGATGGTTGCCTATCAATGATCTATAGTCATCAATGACTGAGTAGAGAAAAAAAAGCTCATACAGCACAGCCCCAAATAATGGTTGTGTATTATGTGTCAAGCCAACGCAAGACAGAGCAACATTTAATTAACATTTCTAATTGTGCCTTAAAGGCTGCCTCGAATTAGCGGCGGCTTCATCCACGGCTGATTATGTTGGGATGATGAGGTTAATGGTGCTGGATATTTGGCTGCTTGGCAAACAGTGAGCGCGAGGATGCTGTGGGGTCTGCGTTGCCCCTAGAAACCCCATATTCAGATGTGAATAAATAAGGGCTGTGTTTAAGTGTGCGTTTATTCAGATTACAACCTGTGTGACCTTGTGTGTGACCTTGTGTGTGTGTGTGTGTGTGTGTGTGTGTGTGTGTGTGTGTGTGTGTGTGTGTGTGTGTGTGTGTGTGTGTGTGTGTGTGTGTGTGTGTGTGTGTGTGTGTGTCTGTGTCTGTGTCTGTGTGTGTGTGTCTTTGACCATGCCAAATGTTTTATAAGGCTTGACTTGAATCAGTTTATTCAATGCAGGCTAATTCATTCACAAGGTCCCGATTCGATTCTATATCATTTAGGTTAGGGCAATTTCAGTACCAATTTTGCTTGGATATAAAAGAGATTCTCAGAAAACTTGTGCTGTAAATTGTACAAGCAAGAAGCAACCCTCAAATATTTTTAAATAAAATAATAAATACATTTGGCCCCCAAAAAGCAGTTTTTTACTGCATGTACTCCATTACATCCATGGTAAAAAGGCATTTATTAAAAGATTGGTTTCTGGATTTTATGAATCAATATCAGTCATCACTCAAACAAAACACGATTTTATTTGGACAATCGGTTATTTTAACCCAGCCCTAACTGCTTTCCTTCAGGGATTTAGAGTTGCTGTCCACAACCTCGATAGCACTTCGGAGAATTCAGAGCACGAGTACGTACTGGAGTCTTGCTGTCCATATTTAAAAACACCACTTCTACCAGATTGAGGCATACTGCAAGTCCCAGGCCAGTTAGTTGCTCTGTGTGGATGGCCTGTTATATAAAAACTAACACAAAGTTGTTGAGCCACTCATTTGGAGCAAATTCAAGCAAAGCCTTCCACGTAGAGAATCATGGGTTGTGCACCAGTCAAAAGCAAACACACACTTGGAAAGGCACATTTCAGCCCACCCCACTCAGCCCATATTATTCTGCCTCACTGAGCTCACTTGACTCTCTGCCAGTATAACTGTAAGTCACCCCCCCCTCCCTTCCCTACTTCTGTCTACACTCCTGTCCTAACTTTCCCTTCCTAAGTTGCTCCTTCCTTCTCTCCTTGCCTCTTCAATTCCAGCTCTTCCTCCCATTTCAAAATAAACACCGGTCATCCGGAAACGAATGAGGGACATGAATGGGCCCTTGGTTTATTGTTAACAAATAGTCTGCAGCATAGAGAAGCATTCATTAGGACACAGCGCCGAGCAGCCGTTTACAATGTTCGTCCAGAGGAGAAGATGGAATTGGTAGAGCAAATATAACAGCTCTAAGATGACAAAGACAAACCTGCTAACACAGAAAGAGTCAGAGACGCACCTAGAGATCTGAAAGCCATTAACTCTGGTGCTGGCTAGGAGGAATGGGGTCTGTGATGGCCTATTTCTGTAGGCACTATATCTCATCAGGGGGTCTCACCCAAGATGTTGTGTGATTTATTTGGCCTCAAAATCCATTTTTTCTTTCTTTTTTTTTTTTTTTTTTAATCAAGTGTGTGCATATGTGAGCCCAGTTGTACAAGCCTGCTCCATCTATGTGTTCCATCACCAAAAGGCCTTGAGTGCAGTTGTCATGGAGATGGGACACAGGTGCTCCAATGGCTCCCTAGACACTTGTGAGGTCATCATCGAACGGGAAGAGGAAATAGTTCTGCTCGTAATTACCCTCGCGTACAGAACTACTTAAATCTTGGCCGCAACATTGTTATGACTCAAAACAACAACTTCAGCAAATTTCTGGGTCACCAATCCGTGTCATGCTATTTAGTCTGACTCACAATAGCCCATTCACTAAGCACAGTAGGCCAGCTGGTAGGGTATAGCATCCGCATTCAGCCAAAGACTCTATAATGAGACGAGAGCTGTAACTTTGCTTTGATGATGCTGTCCAGTCATGTGAACAAAAGGGCCACTCTTGATCGTCCACATTTGGGCTGAATGTTGATGATAGTGGAAGGGGAGGACAGGCCTCGGATGTGTGTCCAATGATTTGACTTAATTGAAACAGGCTATTCAATAACAAAATCCAATTTAAAAAAAAAAAAAAGTGTTCACATGTAATTCCAAAAAAATGGTGAAGGAATGAGAAAAATGTAAAAGGAATTTCTAATATTTATGTAATTCGTTCTCTTGGGATGACCCCTCTCACCACACAGACACTAACACAACTGAAGAGTAGGCACTTGGCAGAACAGGAAACATGGGGTTAATGTCCGCCTGTCCTCGGGTCTCAGCTCTGAGGCAGGAAATGAGCTGCTGTGTCCACCAATCGCTTTAGATGATAGAGAGATTTATTAGAACGAGGTTGCTGCTGCAGCTGTGCCAACCCTAATTAATTTTCCTGTGTGTGTGTGTGAGAGAGAGAAAGAGAGCGAAAGAAAGACTATGAATGAAAGAAAATATAATTAGGTGTGAATATATGTGAACGGAATACTGTATGTGTCTAAATGTAAATATTCCCACGTAGGTTTATGGATAACGTTTGTTTTGTTGAAAGCCGCAGGTTCCAACCCCGACATGTACTCCATTCGTTGGGAGACAATGTAAAACATGTGGGCTTGGCAAACCAGAGACCTATAGATCAGACAGCCAGCCCCGGCCAGATGGCCCCGGCCAAGCAGCCCTCCTCTCCGTCAACCTCAATACTAATTAGGGTGTTTACATTGGGCCGCATGTGTCTGTGTGCGAGTTTAAGAGTTTCCTAAATGAGCAGAGAGATGAGTGAGGCGCCAGTTGAAACTGCAGTGCTTAACTGCTTCTTCTGAGCCCTCATAACTACGGTAAATGTGCAAAATGTGGCACAGGCACAGCTTGGCAAACAAATGAATGCATTTTGAAGGTTTTAGGCAAATGAGAGGGTTACTCTCTTGACTTGAGAGTCAACTTTCAAGAGTTATTTTAACTTATTGCTATGGCAACATCAATCAATAGGTTTTAGAGCTACATTCAAAGATTCTAAGTTATATCCTGGGCTGTGATTCACCACTTCTTCTCTGCTTGAACATAATGAACAGGTTGATGCAGCTTTAGAAAATAACCAAACCCAACTGTGTCTATCTGAATAATATCCTTTATATATACACACACACACTAAGAAACAAGAGGTTTCTCAAGATGTGCTGAAGAACACACCCTACCAGTCCCACATCTACCCTGCTACCTTCATAATAGAACAACATTACCTCATCTCCTCTCTGCTAAATCACTGCCCTCAATTTCTCCATGGGTGACCAGTTCTTTTCTTCTATCAATCTCAACTTCTGCCACCACTTATTTCTTACCCCTCGATTTTACATCTAAATGTTCTGGATCTCTCTTGGTTTCTCGATTACTTAAAACCCTCTTTTCTTCTTCCCTACACGTCACACTATTTTACTCTTCTGTGTTGCTGTATGAGTCTGGAACCACAGCAGTGTGATGGCTGACAGCAGGGGAGAATGTTGAGGGTTTACTAAATGTTTAACATGCAGTCAGAACCGGCCCAGACGGGCGCCCCGCCAACAAGCTTGTTTTATTTGCAATAATGGCTTCCTCTTAACAAAATATCTGTTGGCGAAGGCTGTTGATGTCTGTGTCTGTGTGTGAGGGAAATTTATATATGTCAACTATGAGCGGCCGTAACTTGTGACTCGAGATACTTTAACCTGCTCATCATCACAGATCTTTTATTATGTGGTTGTGTGTGTGTGTGTGTGTGGGTGTGTGTCTCTGTGAGTGATTGTTTTTTGATACTGTGCTACCCCTTACAATACATCTTCTGTAATGGCTGGGTGACTGGACAGGCCCCTTCTAGATGGTGGGGGTGGCGTAAATCAGAGTTGATTTGGCTCCCTGCCACAGATGTGTCAGCTCACCCTGTCCAATGAGGATCCAACAAATAGCATTCCATGTCACTCACATCACACTACATAGATCCTCCAGACGGCTACAATATCCCTCTTGACTTTTTAAGACAGACACCCCCAGACTTCTGGTAGTGCCCCGCCAACACGTCCCTCCTATGGATTTGCTGCAATACAATGTCATCTCTCTTCCTTTGGCCCCTCAAATAGGCCTGTCAGAGTATTTCCACTGGATCAAAAGCCCAGATGGCTACAGTCAGCGGGAGTGAGAGGGAAAGTCTCCAGTACAAAGACTGGAATGGAATCAGATGACACGGAATATACTGTGTTCAAAATCTCATTGTGGTGCAAGAACACAGGGATTGATCTGCATTCATTCATGAGCAGCACAAATAAACGTAGCAAGATACGGGGAGGGGAAAAAAATTAGAAACAGGGTGAGACACTGAGAATCCCTTCCCCCCCAAACCATACCTGCTGTTCTCATGTCGCAGGTGTTTTCGAGAGAGAGGCAGAGCGCTGCTCCCATTTCTGTGTGATTGTCTGTGCTTCCTGCCATGTCTGCTTGCTGTGTGTAATTGCTCCAGTGACCATGACAGAGGAGCAACTGTACAAAGTGTGCAAAGACAAAGCGGTGTGTGTTCACGCTGCTGTTCTCCTCCTGCCTCTGCAGTAGGACAAGCAGATTGATGCTACAGCAGTGAGCACTATTTCACTAGCATGCCAGGTCACTAGCTGCACACTGTGCCTCAGGAGAAAGCGAAAGAAGAACATTGTTCCCCCCCTTTGTCTATGTCCTCGTCTGCCTTCTCTTCCTCTTCCTCTGACCACAAGCTGTTCCTTCTCCTCAAGTTAACAAGTTTCACAATGTGCCACCAGTCATCTTCAACGTTTGAGTGCCTGCCGAAACACAGTTTCCTCATGTGTCCAACTCCTGCTTGTGGAGATAGAACACAGGTTGGTTGAGCAACTGACGTCAACAGGATACAGTACACTGGAGACGTAGTCACTGTAGACAATTATTAGCATCATAGATATCGCCACCGCCACAGCCATTTGATTTGGCGAGATCTCAATATCAAAAGCGACTTTGCTGTCAGAGGATCTTTTGAAAATCAAAAGAATCAAACACTGTGATATGAGAAACTCATATGAGCTAACATGCACACACACAGACACGCCAACACTGGGGACAGCACAGAACATCTGTGATCAGCATTAGTCAGATGGATCTGCTTGAATTAGCATGAAAATCCAACTAGCAGACAGCGATAAAGGCGAGATTATTTTGGCACACAGGGAAAGAGGAGACCGATAGACAGTGAGGGAGACAGAAAAAGGCCAACCGAGATAGGGTTGTAACCAAACAGTTTGATATTTTCACTACTAATGCTACACTGGCTCAGAGTCGTGATTTACTTACGAGGTCAAGGCAGCGCGTCTGAGAACATGAAAATAGTTTGAGCAACACGCCTAAGCGAGAGGGATATTAGAGAGAGGGGAAGAAAGAATAGATGGAGCTCAGAATAAATGGGAAGGGGAGGAAAAATGAGAGAGGCAGACAGGGGAACTCATTAACTTCTCTTTAATAAAGCTCAAGTCGCATGGGGACCCTTTCATTCCTTCATCTATCTAGTCACACACACACAAACAAAAAGGCACACAATACACTCTAGTGCCACATTGATCACCTCCAGATAACCACACAGATTGTGCCATACCCACACCCACATTACAAATCACTAACATAGAACTTCATTGGTGATGTCCCTGACAAACCTATCCTAGACCCTAGACTCTAAAGTTACTGCAGATCATATAGTGCTGACAGTAACCTCTCCACTGCTTTATTCTGTGAATAAATTACTGGAGTGCTGACAGAGAAGACACTGAATGTAAATATTGTGTAGGCTCAATCCCATAAAGAAACCAAATATCTTAAAGCGATTCCAGTTCCAGATTCCCTTTTGTCGTTATCGCTTGTGGGATAAGTTCGCTCTGACTCGGAGGCAAAGGAGCAGGACTAGGATGGCTGGATACTATACAAAAGGATAGAAGGGATTGGAGCATTAAAGCTTCTTCTATATGTGTATATCCATTCCTTCCCTAGGGGCCAGAAAGCAAGGCTAATTTAAGAAGCGTGGGCCCTGTCAGCTGCCATTAGCATGCCCGCTCACAGACGCACACAAACACACAAGTGGGCACATTTGTCCCAAAACACACATAGCGCGCACATGCAGTCGGCACACACTCGCTACACAAAGCTAATTCCAGAAATGTGGGCAACTGTCAGAAGTCATCATCTGCGAGTACAAAGCCAACCAACATGTTACACAACCTGGCGCTCTAATGGGTGGAGGCAGGGAGATAGAGAGAGTCAGACAGATAGAGAGAGATAGAGGAAGAACTATTGATTTACTCCTGAATAACAACTCAACAAAATAAAACAGAAAATATATTGCAAGTGTCTTCTAAGCATGGACCCCATCAATCCGGGCAGTAGGGCTGCAACTAACGATTACATTCATTGTCAATTAATCTGTTGATTCTTTTCTTGATTAATCAATTAGTTGTTTGGTCTCTAAAATGGTGAAATAGGACGGTCAGTGTTTTCCAAAGCCCAATATGACGTCCTCTAAATGTCTTGTTTTGTGACCACAACTCAACGATATTCAGATTACTGTCATAGAGAAGTGAAGAAACTAGAAAATAGTCACATTTAAGAAGCTGTAATTTTGACTCAAACCGATTAATCGATTATCAAAATAGTTGGCCATTAACTTGGTTGACAACTAATCGATTAATTGTTGCAGCTCTACCGGGCAGTGTGTGAAGCAGAGCTTTTTGCTGTGTGAAGGTGTGTTAATCACATCAGAGAGTCTGTAGGTTCCCCAGGACCAGGAGACATAGCAGAAAGAAAGACAAGAGAGCTCCTACACACTATGCAATAACAGAAATCGTTCCGGTTCACTGCATGTCACACTGTGCAAGATGAGTCTAATTAAAATCTTGGTCGTGATCTGTGTCAGACTGCATATATACAAGTAGTTTTTGGGCATGTTATGCTTTTATTTGCGAGTCCACAGTAGAGAGATGACAGAAAATGAGGGGAGAGAGAGATGGGGAACTACATACAACAAGGGTCCCCAGCTGGACCCTTTGCCACCAAGTCAAACCACAATATTAATTTTGATGTCAGTTTGTGTGATGAATGCTTAATGAACTGTAACGCTACAATGTGAGTATTCAAAAAATGTGTTGTTTAATGTCAGTTGGTAGCAGCAGTCGTATTGCAAGAATATGGTTCTCCATTTCTGAGACTGTCTGAACTCTGGCTGTCTTTGGCCGCCGGTCACCAAGACTGATTCAGTCGGTCAACTGAGCTTTGTTTTGAATTGAAGACTTCAAGAGATTTCGAGAGATTTCACCACATCTCTCTAATGATTATAAAATGTTGTTTAATTGTATAGGATAGTTCATGATTGAACAGTGTAGAGGGGTCTTTGGTCAGGGACATTGCCAACATTCAAATCTTGCATCTTTCAATGGTGTCCCACTAAGCAAGGTCAGTCAAAAAAACACAAGTCCAGACACACAAACACCGTCTCTCAGCACCTTAACCCTACATAAAATCAAGAAAATTCACAAATACTCATACAAATCCTAGAGAGAGAGAGAGAGAGAGAGAGAGAGAGAGAGAGAGAGAGAGAGAGAGAGAGAGAGAGAGAGAGAGAGAGACAAGGTTTTTTTTTCTTTACAGTTCTTATTCTCATATGAAATGATCACATTCAGGTGTTCTGTGATCAAGAGGGATTTCAAAGCAGGGACTTGCAGTTGCCAGTCTCCAGGGGCGACTGCGGCCTAGCCTATCAGAGACACAGATTCCCAATCCGCCAGAACGGGCTGACGACCATTTTGTGTAACATCAGTCCTTGACTACAGAGATCAAAGAGACTTTTCAACTGCAATCAAATAATTCTAACAAACATGATACACTGGCTGCCACCTATGGAATCCTTATGTCAGCAGTCGTGCAATACTGTAAAAAAAAAAAAAAAAAAAAAAAAAAAAAAAAAAAAAAAAAAAAAAAAAAAAAAAAAAAAAAAAAAAACAAAAAAACAATAAAATTCTTCTTACTATACACCAAAAAAAAAAAAAAAAAAAAAAAAAAAAAAAAAAAAAAAAAAAAAAAAAAAAAAAAAAAAAAAAAAAAAAAAAAAAAAAAAAACCCCTTTTTTTTTTCACCAAACCCCCCCCCCCCTCCCACCCACCCCCCCCTTTTTTTTTTTTTTTTTTCTCCCCCCCCCCCCCCCCACACCCACCCACCCCCACACACACAAACACAAGTACATGCACACACACACACACACACACACACACACACACACACACACAAACGCATGTCAAAGAAAGAGCTGTGAAGCGGAGGTGACAGGTCTCTGGTTCCATGCCATCCTCAGCAAATGTAGTGCTAATTGACATTCCCCCACTGTTTGAGAGCAGCGTGACTGCAACATGGGGTCCATATGGACCCCAAGATGGAGTCATCTCCTGCCTACTAAAGGATCATGGGAAGAGAGAACAATCAAGCAGTGCTCATTATTAGGCTATAGGTAAGACACGCCCGTACACAAAACGTAAGGAAAATATATAAGCTGTTAATTCCTTTGTGTATTCAATTTCAGCTCATGAACTTGTATTTGCACAGGCACATGGAGAACGTGGTGTTATTTTAATATGACAGCTGATTACAAAGATGAGAGATTTGAGTGCGACACCTCTAATGATCTCTTCATCTGATTGACGGGCTAGGCAAGGCTTCAATTCACACATCTCGACAACACAGAATGTGGTGCACATACAGCAAAGGGGGTCAGCATATCAGACACACACACACACACACACACACACACACAGCACAAAGACGCACAAATACGCCACGCACACTGCTCCACTGAATGTTAGAAAAAGACTATTTGCTTCCATAAATCCCTCCTGTGACTTCCAGAATATTCCACTATTATGTTGGCCCTAGAAGAGCTATTTCCTCCCCCAGTTAGCCTGTCAACAGGGGCATTGTACTGTATTGTCAGGGAGCGAGCCTAAATGGGGCCCTTTCAGGGGTATTTTCAGGTACTTTCATGGAAGAATGGAGAGGATATTCATATCACATTTCAGTTTTTCTATCGCTGAGCAAACACAGTTTTGGACAACACGCAGACACGCCTGCATTGAGACACACACGCAAACACACACCGGTACTTCCTTCGCTGACCCAAACGAGCGAGTCAAGTGCATTCCAGCTCCCAGTGATTTCCTCCATCTTGTCCCAACTGACAGGATCCCATTACAAGCGCCTGGCTGTTATCTCCTACAAAGGTAGCAGCAAACATTTTAATACAAATTGCAAATGGAATGTTCTAAACATTTCCATAAGACATCTACAAATCTGGAACACAATTACATGACCAAAATTGTATTGAACTTCCAAAATTCACATTGGCAGCCAACTCCACAATTGCTCTCTCGCAAAAACCTATTTGATTAACCTGATCTACTAAAAGAGGGCAAACTGATCAGGGATTTCTTAAAAGGAACTGGCAATCTGCAGCAAGCTCCTTTAATTGCTCTCTCACTGATCCATTTTGTGATTATTGGCAATTACCTTTCAATTAGCAATGTGCTGATGTCACCACAATGTGAAAGGCAAAGCAATCAGGGGCTGTTAGTGTAGAAAATGGCTGTCCATATTAATGACCCGATCAACTGTCCAGCTCACACAGAGGACCCTGTGTGTTTGTGAGTGTGTGTGTATGGTCCTGGAACTAATCTCCAGTGTGACTGCAGCAATCACAGCATAGCAGGCCTGTCAACACTGCTTCATGTCTACACTGCTCAGTAGTTTCGGGGGCTGCTAAATAGGATACATATGCCACTCAAAAGGACCTTGACTGAAGCACACTTAACCCCTACATCAATAGCCCCCTTACCAACCATCACCCCAGTGAGGTGTCCCATTTATTTGAGTCATATTCAATCTGGAAAGAATGTTAATGTAATATAACAGAATTTTGTTAATTGCTCTATTGAAATTATCTGCGCTTTGGAAGTGGGTGGAAGTAGATCCAAATTTTACATCTTACATTATTTTTACACATTTAAAGCAATCATGGACTAAATATTCTAATCTATTATGTTACTTAAAAATGTCCTTGCAGTGATATATTTTCAGTTCTGTTTTGTAGTACTACTTGCTAACTTTTGGGACATTGTTCTACATGGAACAAACCCTTTGTTTGCCCTGTTAAATGTTTACAAAAATGCAAAGAGACACATAAGAGATGACAAATCATCCTTGTATCCACCTAACGCAACCAATCCATCAGACACACTCTCGCCTCTCAAATAAACAGAGGACGCTCACGACATCTGTCATTCCCTCCGCATGCTGTGATCCATGATACGATCGCAACGCTCATACGTCCTGAACGATTCACAATCCATCTTCAGAGCCAAGGCAACAGACAGAGATAGAGAGCGGCTTCTTGTTTTCATTTTGTCTCTTCCGCTTTTTCAGAAGCACTATGACCATCTTCTAAAAGAAAAAGTTTTTTCTGTTAGAAGCTGCCGCTTGATGTTTATCAAAAGAGGGAGATTTTCAAAGCATTACCTGAGCCTCAAATTGATTGAGAACACGTGTGGAAATGCAAGTCACTCTCCATGCTTTCTCTACATTTTCAACTGTCAATAATAGCAGATAGAAGGTGTCCTCTTTCAGCCAATCATTGCCAGGTGTCTTAAAAAGCCCTTTTAGAGCAAGCCGAGGGATGTTTTTTTCACACATGCTTGCACACACGTACACACAGTCAGACACACACGCAGTAACCTTGTCAGGAGTTATAACCATCACATCAGGAGAACATTACACATATGTGTCCCTCTGTTCCACCTTTGGTTAGGTAACATTTCAAGCAGCCTTCATAAATGCGAAAAACAGACGGCATATTTTGGGATTGTTCAAGAAATAAAGGCACATTTTTAGATTGAGTACATGTATTTTTTTCAAACTTTAAAGTAGCGTAAACACGGCTGGCAACAGGTGAGCTGTTAAGATTGTAATGGAGCACCTTTATTCACTTACAAAGAGGGGAGTCGTGTGTTACACACACACACACAAACACACAAACACACACACACACACACACACACTATGAAAGAAAGTGGAAAGAATCAACACATAGTCACATTTACCTAAGAGTGCAAACACATGCATGTATGCACACGCATGCCCAGACACACACCGAGACTAAAACATTTCTCATCATTTCATTAGATGGTAACAATAAACAAAGGAAAGAAAAGAAGACCGCATAAATACAAGCATGAGTTTGCAAATCACAACGGCCTAATACAGTCACGCACAGCATTTAAAAATATGCAAATACAGAGGCATTACTGCTTCCTCGCCCCAACCTGTTTAGTATTGTCTGGAAAGAGACAACTAAAGCTTTGGCATGAAGAACAAAAACCAGGGAGATGTCACACAACAACCCAATCCCTGCATGACTCTGCATGGCCAGCTGCTTTTGTCTGGACAGCCGTTGAGTGGTATTACACAGTCAGTATTGACATTACCACAGGTTGGAACATGATACAGCTCCTTGAAATGGTTGGGATAAACTGAGTAATGTGCTTCATTCAAACTTAAGTATGATAATACTGAAATGATGCCCTTTCGCAATGGGGAAACATACCGTACTCTCTGGCATAAAAGTGATAACATCCAAGACCTCCCTGTAAGAGATCAGTCATGTTTAGAGTGTATGTGAACAGAAATATCCAGTGTTAGGGGAACTGTGACAAATCCATATTTAGATTTACCGTGCAATTTTAAATATTAGTGAATAAGTAAATAAACATCAAGTCATTATCAAGTCGTTAGTGTTCATTTCATGCAGCATTGTAAGTTAGATCAAGGGTCATGAAATGGTGTGGTAAAGCAAAGTCATGGAAAACAGACCCAGGAAATAGCCTACATCTCCCAATTTACATAAAAAATGTATTTAATATTTCTCATAACTCCTTGCTTGGGCTTTAACATCCCATCCAGAGCTTTGAGTCTTCACAATTTGTGACATTCCAATGTATTACGAACAGCAACAGTGGCGAGGCAGCATCAACCTAAAAAGCTAAAGACGTAATGATTTGCTTGAGTGCACAGATATATGGACGAATAAATGCTCATTAAATGATACACTTTAGCCATGCCTTGCTCCGGGCTCTGCCATGTTTTGATTAAATCATTAATCGACCATGTGACGGACAACGTTTGCATTGGATATCATGATGAGAGACAGTATTGGTGTCAGAGTGGCCAGCCAAACCCTTTTAGCAAAAGTTGTTGTTTTTATATTTAATGTAATTGTTACATTAAGTAATTCTTAGACTTCACGCATAAACTTGTAGTGTGAAACAAGATTCGTATAGAACACAATAGAGCCAGACACACACACACACACACACACACACACACACACACACACACACACACACACACACACACACACACACACACACACACACACACACAGAATCTATGTGGCAATTTGTGAGAATTGAATACAATATCCACTCACACAAACATAAACAAGCACATAACAGACAGACAAGTTAGGCCTTTATATACTAAGCTTGTAGTAGAAACCCAAGGCTGTGCTGGTGTGCATTTAGGCAGACAATTATGATAAAAGAGGCCAACATTGGATATTATGCATTAATAATCTCTCATGGCGTATATGTCTAGGCTGTATCTTTTGATATCGTCTGAGTTTCCTCTCAAACTGATGTGAGACAGGAGAGCCGATGTACAATTACATTCAGCTCAGCTTAGTGGGAACGTTTGTCATCTTGACATATCATCAGCTGAGTGCAGCAGCACGGCCATAGAGGGAAATTTGTGCATCTGAATGAGTACATCTGTTCATTCACGTCCACATTCCACTTTACTTTAGTGAAAACTACCTGAGCGCATGCCATATGTGTGTACAGTATATTCAAGCAGTTCATTTCCCAAGCTCTCAGAAATGGGCTGACTCCACCCAGACTTCAGTGTCAATCTGATGAGTGTGTGTCTAACAGTGTGTGAAGCTCACATCAAAGGCATGCCGCTTTAAATGCCCAGCCTTGGAAGAAAGCAGGGAGGGGAAAGACTTCATAGGAATAAGGGATAGAAGGGAGGGGCATGCATTTTATACTGTTCAGCGAGCCTCATTAGAGAACAGGTTTAGGTTAGGAGTGTATGACTGAGACCGCTATGGTGACTAGCTGAATCAAGACATCCTTTGTAGATTTAGCAGCAACCTTAACAAACAAGCTCACACACACTTTCCTTGACTCACTGGCGCCAAACAATCTTCTCCACATCATTCATTATAGAGATTTAAAGAAAAGGCAAATCACACTCCCAACAGACATGCACGGACTCTCAAAGATACACGCAGACATACACACTCTAAAGGGCTGGATGCGCTTAAGGGTTAGCAGCCAGAACCACCAGTCTCCTCATTAGCACAAATAAGATCTTAGGAAGATACAGGCCTATCCTTCTCTCCCCCTCTGTCTCTTTGTCCTTCTTCGCCTCTTCTATTGCACAAATGAGCCCTTATCCTTGTCCTCTAGCTCGCCTCTAACAGAAAGAGTAGCGCATACAGCTGTAGAGGGACGACACCAGGGAAGGAATACTTCACCATCTCTGTGGGTCATTTCTTCTCCTATTATTTGTGCATCTGCTAAATGTACATGCTCAATAATACTGGACAAGATTTATCACCTAAGGATGTTTGGTTGTAGTGTGACCTCAGGTTGTGTTACATTGAAATGAGTCCCCTTGACCCTTACTCCCATAACTATTCATGAAGGGGAGGCTGAGGTCAACAGGCCAACATGGGCTGGGATCAGTTTGTCATGAATATAATAAATATGCAAACTTGGGAGAATATATTCAGTAATATTGAATATTAGATGACAGAATCTGACACCCGCAATTTCGAACAGACATTCCCAGGCTCAATTCTTATCTGCTTTGTCCCCTGATATGCTCTCTTTGCCAAAATACACGGAACAGAAATTGAAATCCAAACAAACCGCCTATGACTAGGACTGGGCATCGAGAACCCCTTCCAACTTGGAACCGTTTCAAAAATGAATCGTTATTTATTTTTTATTTTTTATTTTTTTGGAATCTTTTTTTTATTTTGAATCCGATAATCGGTTCCACATTTAACATGCGCAAGTTTTGTTTTCCGTAGCAGCCACCGTACTTCTAGGCGCTTGTTTTTCCTCTTATCTGTTAAATAAGCATATGACCCGTTTCAACCCCACCCCTCAATGAATCGAGAATCGATAAGAACCCGAATCGAAAGGAATAATCAGAATTGGAATCAGAATTGTTAAAATCTAAACGATGCCCTACCCCACCTATGACCTTGGCTCTTTTAGGGAAATACCTCTTACACTCCGTCGGATTCCTAGTTGAACTCTAGCCAGCCAGGCGTCGGCTGGTAGACCGAGATGCTGTCCACTCATCTCCCATTACCCTCTATGCTTTGAATCAATAGTTAATTACCTCGAAAAAGCTCTCTTCTTATCGAGCTACAGAAGTGGACAGCACAGGACAGGCAGCAATGTGGCTGGCAGAGGGATTTAGTGTTATGCAGGGTGAAAACTGCCCTCCCACCACTGCTACTTATTGGCCCATCAGTGTCCCTCTCAGAAGCTGGCATTCCATTTTGCACTGCGCCGGCACTTCCTTTCTCTCCACCACACAGTTTTCATTTCTCATGCTAACGCTGACACGCGCAGTGAGACACACATATCTATGCACAATTTCTCTCTATCTGCCCCTCGCTTGCCAAGAAGTCAATGCTTAATAAGAGATTACATTTATGGTGAGGAGAAGGGCAGGCGAATGGTGAAATATGTCCACGCATGTCCTGAACCTGGGAAAGGCACTGGCACTTACTCATTAATAATGGGACAGGCCCCAGGCCCAAGCCCTTAGCTCTCTGTCTTTACTCATTTCCTTTCTGCACATCAAAGCTCTGTGTGTGTGTGTGTGTGTGTGCGTGTGCGTGTGCGTGTGCGTGCGTGCGTGCGTGTAAGTCCTTGTGAGAAACAGCCTGTGGAGGAGCCAGCTTTTATTTAATCAGAAGTGGAGCAGCTTCCACCACCATCCGTAATTTCAGCCCTATTAACGTTCTGCCTTTAATTCCTCTGAGCGCTGGAGACGCAGCCTCCTGTGGGCTGCTGATTCACTTAAAATGCAAAAAGTACCACCAAGTTGTTGTGTCTTTCCCCTGTACACCAGCAACTTCCCATATTAGACATTTATACTTGAGAACCAAGGGATTTGTTTTATAAACACAGTGATATGCAGAGTTTGTAATGTGTGGTGTGCACAGTGAGCTAAACTGATACTCTTATCAGTTTGATTGTAGACTTTAAAATGTTTCCCACACATTGAAAGTCACAGTCACAAAACTGCTGCACCACTCTACCGGCCTCCTCCCACTTCTTGGTCATCCTCTGCCCCGCAGCCTTCCTGCCTGCAGCCCTTAAGCCTGAGCCGTAGGGCTTAAAAGTCAAATGAAATCGTTCTGGGCCTGACTCAAAAACAGATCTCATTAGAACAATCATAAATGAAGCTCTTTGTTCCTACAAGCTTACAACCCCAACAGTCTCTTAACCCTCTTCCTCTTCCTGCCAATGCTGCGTCTATTACGTCTACAGAAGGACAGACTCATATTTCACTTTTTTTCCTCCTTGTAGTAAACCCTATAATGCTTCATAAATGCATCTGTTTTCAACTAAAACAAAAAAAGTGTGGGGGAAAGAGGCAGGTGAGGGAGGGAGGAGGGGAGAAAAGAGAGAGACAAGCCGGTAGAATGAACCAATTATTCCCAGGCTGGAAGGTTCGAGACAGGAGGTGGGAGAGAAGGGGCTGTAGCTTGCAACTACTCTCAGATTTAATTAAAATTCATTGTAAAAAAAAAAAAAAAAAAAGAACATTCTAGAAGGCAAGAAGAAATGGCCAGGAAGTTGATTTAAAAACAGGCCTTTGTGGATCTGAACTTGTCAGAGCTGACTTAGGGAGGGTTGGGGTTGACAGGGGCTAAAGGGGCCAAGGGGTTGAAGAGAAACGGTGGATATGGGCTGTAAGCATAGAGGCCCCAGGAGTCAGGCTGCGTGAACATTGGGAAATAAGACTTGATAATCAATGCTTTCTCTTTACACCTCTCAACCCAACAAATATCGAAGAGGCTCCCCTTTTCCTGCCGACTGAACAACTGTCACCCAATCTCTAGGACAGGTGATAATGGAGGGAAACAAAAGCGTGAGAGACAGAAAAGGAATAGAAAAAAAGCCAATTTTTCACACCACCATCCTTAAGTGGTGGGGAAGCTGGGTCACTGCTCCCAATTAATTACTTTTACTGCCATTTTCCACTGTGGTTTAGAGGGTTATCTCTAGGGATGGTTCTCGAGACCCAGTTCTATTAGGAGCCGGTTCCAAATTTCTCAAAACCAATCAATAAAGTCAGAGCTTATCGATACTGCTATTGAGACCAGTGGATCATATAACGTTAGGCTATGTCTAAAAATAGATATGTGCTCCAGCCGGAAAAATTATTTACAGGCACAG
Source organism: Perca fluviatilis (assembly GCF_010015445.1). Lineage (NCBI taxonomy): Eukaryota > Metazoa > Chordata > Actinopteri > Perciformes > Percidae > Perca > Perca fluviatilis. The sequence goes on along the minus strand of NC_053122.1, from coordinate 25,384,755 downwards.
TGTGAAGACCATAGGTAAAGACCAGTATCTACCGGACGAAATAGCAACATGGATTTCGGAGCCTCTTAAATGCTGTTAGAATGCTGACAGCTAAACGGTGTAGTGTGACTGTATTTCACTGTAGAGGATTCCAACAGCGGGGCGTACAACAGTCTGCCGCTGAAGCTATGAGCTAAAAGACACCAACTAGCACTGGTCACTGCTGTTGTCGGATAAAACTACACAGACGTGACTAAAAGTTGCATTTACTTGAAACTGGTAAACCTCGTGATACATTCAAAGTTATTGTAAAATACATCTGTTTTGTCGTTTAACAGCAATTTAGGCTACTGGTGAAAGAAGTTATTGTTAAAAGTTATTGTTACATTTTTAATGAATAATTTTTTAATTCCCCCCTAGTTCTGTTAAGATTAAGAATGTGTCATCACGACTTTCCACCAAATAATAGAAAAGTATCGATAATGGTATCGATAAAGACTCGGATCATTTTAGCACTCTTGAAAATGGTATCAATAATCAAGAAAAATTAACGATCCCCATCCCTAGTTATCTCTAACTTTGTGCCCTTGTGCACATTGGGCCCTATCTTGCACCCAGCACAATTGACTTTGTACACCGACGCATGTATCATTCCTATTTTGCACCCGACACACAGCGGACTTTTCCCTCCAGAGACGCACGTCGGTAAATTAGGGAATGAATTTGTGCTCCCGGGGGCGGTTCAGCGAAAAGAGGAGGCGTGTTCAGGCGCAAACGTTCCCTGGTGCTATTTTGCAGTTTCAGAAAACAATTCCACCACTGACCAGGAAAAACCTGGTCTAAAGTCAGTGGCGTGTTATTCAGATGCTATTTTAGGGGCGCATGCTTGGCCATAATGTATCGTGCGCACAACGCGCATACACCTTGCTTCCCTCATCGACACGGACGCAGCAGTTCCCATTTTTGAAAACCATACATAATTACAAGGAAAAATATTACTGAAAATGCGCTTCAGATGTTTGGATAGATCAGGAGGCATTTTACAGTACAGTCCTCAAAAAGTTGCAGCATTCTTTGTGGCTTGTTGTGTTTTACACAACATTTCCATGAATCATGGATGTGTTGATGACATAAATGAGGAAATATTAAGGAGACGTGATGTTAAACTACGGCGGGATCTGGTCCGGGAGTGGCAATGCGCGATGCGCTTCTGGTGGAGCGGGTGGACGGAGATGAAGTGGGGGGAAGAGGAAGGGACACAACAGGAGCAGGTGGTGCGTTTGGAGGCCCACGCTCCATGGCTGCAGCAATCCTCTCCAGACTGTGGAGACATCGCCACCCGGACAAGACGGGCATTTATTACTTTGCCGCATCCCGGACAGCTCCCGCTGGCGTGCGCCAGGCAAATCCGCCGTTATAATAGCAATCCGCCATGGAACAAGCATGCCTGCTCTTAAAGGGAATGTGAGATGACGCTCTGATTGGTTATTTTCACGTTATGCACAAACCACACCTAGCTACTTCAGACCAACCCATTAACCCCAGACTCATTTATCCCGCCAGTATAATAGCAACAGCGCCAGAGATCCGCCCACAAAGCTACTTGCGTTTTGCGTTTCATACTTGTGTTTTAGATCGTTAAAATAGGGCCCATTAAGTCTTGGTGAGTATGTCCGTGTGTGTGTGTGTGTGTGTGTGTGTGTGTGTGTGTGTGTGTGTGTGTGTGTGTGTGTGTGTGTGTGTGTGTGTCCATGTTGTGTGTTTGGCATTTGAGAGAACTGGCTTTACCAGGAAACAGATGACTCACACAGTTGGAGGTTGAACTGTGTCACAAGCGTCACCGCTTTCACTCCTGCGCTCTAATGTGTTTCGTATGTTGCTGATGCAGTGGGTCTGCTTATCCTCGAGATTGGACAGATAAGGCCGTAGCCCTCGTCCCACAGTCAGCCACCTGCTCTGATAAGGGCCAAGCACGAAGCAAGACGGGAGGAACCTAACACTGCTGATAGCATCTCCTCTGCAAATCTTGGGACACAGGAATGTGTGGAAGACACAGGAGGACAACATAGTAAAGGACACGAAATATCCGCTTGGCGAGAGAAAGAAAACAAGACACGAGTCTGGAATGGAACAAGACACACAAACAAACGCACATACAATAGTGCATGCTGCTCTACTCCTCTCCCTTTCTCCCTTGATACCACTCGTTCTCACACTGAGATGTACACAAAAATGTGCACATGCATACTAACCCCCAACCTGCATCCACCATCTGGCCTTCCCGAGGCTCAGATGTCTCTGGGGTAAGGTGAGCTGTGAGGGGGGCTCTGTGTGTGTTGTGTGTTGTGTGTGTGTGTTTAGTGTGTGTGTGTGTGTGTGTGTGTGTTTAGTGTGTGTTGTGAGAGAGAGAGAGAGAGAGAGAGAGAGAGAGAGAGAGAGAGAGAGAGAGAGAGAGAGAGAGAGAGAGAGAGAGAGAGAGAGAGAGAGAGAGAGAGATTGAGGAGCCAGCGATCATATTATCCAAGAGAAAATACGCACTATACTGCAATATGTGAGAAACCATATTGGAAAAGAAGCTGCACACACCACATATTCTTGCCACAGTGCCTGAATGCAAGCACAATACATCCACATAAGGCAGTACAACACATTTACAGCACTGCAGGTATATGCGCTGCAGGCAGGGATTTTCACTCGGGTTCGTCATAGCTGACTAGGCTGTGTAAGCGCACCTTAACGCCGAGTAGTCTTTTCACTGTGGACAAAATAAAGCCTCCATTATGGGATGAGGCCACGTCTGCTGCCCCTGCCAGCCATAATGGCTTTAGCACTGTACTGACGACGCAGGCACCCAAAGGTACAATACACACACCGCCGTACAAAACAAGTGGAAAATTGAATTCTACTTCAGGTGGTCCCAGGTCAGCAATAGTGTGCCCGTGGCCAAAATACACTTGTACAATCATGTAAGCACTCACACACAGTCCTTCATGTCTTTTCAGTCCTACCACCTCAACGCGTGGACCTGTGTTGCGCTTATATTTTCATTCTTCTCTTTTCTAACCATCAGAAATAGTACAGGGGAAAGGAGCAATCTTGCATTCACATCCATTAGAGACTCAACAGGAGTCTTTTCACAGGCTGTCTCCTCTGCACAGCTGGCGAGCTAACACGCACACACAGCTCACATCGAGTAGTAGAGAATTCTTAACTCAATAGGCTACTACACTGGCCTCACAAAGCCAGTCTATATCACTACGAGCTCAGTTGGACTAATCTGAGAACCAGCAATGTGCTTCAAACTAGATTTGGCCACTGCTGATTTTAGACTGATTTCAAATGAAATGTGACATTTCCAAACAGCCAGCATGCTAAAATAGTTCATAAATGCAATGCAATGACCAATAACAGCCCAGCGAGTGGTCCATTTGTCCAATCAGGTGCATGAAGAGTTCATGTCAATATCTGAACGATCTACCATGCACCCTACTTGATCTGACAGTTGTCTCATGCAAATGCCTCTAGAGCCTTGCCAAACCACAATATACACACAGTAGAGGATGGATACCCGACCCGAGCCCGATGGGACCCGACGGGATCTGACAGTACCCGACGGGCCGGGCCAGGTTCGGACAGATATTTAGAAATTATGTTTGGGTTCGGGTCAGGCTCGGTCACATCAGCATGATGAGGCATTGAACATTTGAAATTTAAAACAGCTTATTATTAAAATAGTATAAACACATATTATAAAATATAAATTGGCTATATGATTGGGCCTCTTGTGCGCACCTGTATTCACGTGTGCTTGGTGCCCCGTGTGCACTGATGCACTCATCTGTTGACATTTCTGAGTGCCTTCCTACAGTTGCTTAATAAAAGCGGGCTTTTCACACAAACAAACGTACATGCGTCATTAGTATGAGAAAAAATATGAGATTTTAACTGTGTCGGGCTCGGACATAAATATCTTAATGCCTGTCGGGCTCGGGTCGGGTTCGGTTACTGCTCTGTCGGATGCGGGTCGGGCTTGGACAGAAAAATGCGGTTCGATCCGCACTCTGACAGACAGCACAACGGTGAACTGGCAAAGCCGTGTGTTAGCTTTGTAAAGTTAAGGTGCTGACACAACAAGGAGATTATCGCCGTGGGACAGTCTGGCGAGGTCAGTGACTCGAGTCTGTTCGGTGTGTCCCGTGCTGTCGTCCGTCTGAGGGGCTGTCGGCGTTCATTTTGGCCGACCTGACATGTTCAGTCGGCGGCAGGGCAGTCGGGACTCACCCGGAAATGACGAGCGGGAAGAGGTGACTAGAGTCTCTCAAAATCTGACGAAAATCTTTTAAACTGACCTTTGTTGAGCTGAAATGAAGACAGATTCAGCAACTGCATGGCCTATTTCTCGCTTAAAATGTTTTCAGAAACATGTTTCAGTGAACTATTTTAGTACAATATGAGATCGTATTCTGAACGAGCCGCCATGACAGTCTGGTTTTGAATTTCCGGAGAAAACAAACCCATGTGACGCGTTCGTCCAATCAGCTGCCGGTTTTCATTTCTTGGGCAACAATACAGAGTAGCGCCGCCTGCTGTTATGGAGACGTATTACGTTTCTCAAGTCGGTGTCGCCTCAGTGTGTCCCGGGGCAGTTTTTTGGACCTCGGGGACCCGACTGATCATCTCCACTCGCTTTTCTGTCAACGGTCGGCCGTCTGCTTGGTGTGTCAGCACCTTTAGTTTTCACTTTCTACCTTCCAGCTGCTCTGATTAGAAAAAAAAAAACTAAAAACTCACCAACAGAATAGCAATAATGTGATACTTTATGAATCCCGGGAGGCTGATTCTGACCTCTCCACAGTGGGATCAGAGTGGGTCAGCTATGAAACAGTGCCCCTGGAGCCGAGTCAGTGTCTTGCTCTAGGACACTTCAGCAGGGCAGCGGCATGCTGAGATGAAGGCTGGAACCTGCCCTTCAACACTCTGTCCTCCAACCTTCCTAATCAATATGCCACTCTCACTCTAATGGTCCTAATGAATGTATATCAACAGTGTGTGGTTCTGACCTCCATAACTATTATCTGATGCTTAAGCTATCATTCATATTGTTTATTCAGGAAGCAACAATATTTTCCATCTACTTGGCCCCTGAGGATGAGGCATTACCATAGCATAGTACAGGTCAGGTACTTAACACAGCATCCTTAAGGACTGGTTACAGCACATTACTAATGTACTCTTATCATACCTATACTTCATGATGCTGCTGTTTTACCCCAGTGTAGCATGGTACATGTATCTATGTCAGATAACTAACTTCAATTGCCAGCAACTCATTTGCAAAACACGCGTACTGTTTCGCTGACCTCCCTTCATCTGTCTCTCTCATCTTTTTTTATTTCCCTTGGACCCTGTCTATCTTTCAGCCGCTGTTTCATCCCCCTTGCCTCCGCTCCTCTTACCTCCACCAGCCAGTTCCAGGCCGTTAAATGAGCGGGCTTATCTAAGTCTAATTGGTTTAAGGGCAAACAGAAATAAGCAATGGCTCTGTAAGTAGGGGAGAATTACTGCTGCTGTTGGCAAGAACCGTCGGCACACCACGGAGAGAGAGAGAAAGAGCAGAAGACGAGATAAGGGAGACAAGAGAGGAATGGGGAGATTAGTGGAGAGAATTATGGAAGACAGAGTGGGATAGAGAAATGGGGGGAAAGGGAGGTGTAGAAGAAACAAGGCAGGCAGAAGATGATGGGAGAAATGGAGAGAGAAGACAAATGAGGGTGAAACAGAGCAGTGCACATGCATCTTTTTCTAATGGCATGCAAATCCTGGTCTTCCCTCTCCTCTCCGTTAGCCCTTTGCTTTACATGTAGGTCTGACTGTCCCCACAACAACTTGTCGGTGAATGCATTTCTGTTTACAGATCTCATGCCTTCACGTGTGTGGGACTGTGTGTGTGCTGGGTAGCTCTGCCTCAAGTTTGAATCCGACAACTTTGGGGCGACATCTAGCTCACCCGGTAGAGAGTGCACCCCATGTAGGCTCAGTCCTTTGCAGCGGCCCGGGTTCAAATCCGACCTGCAGCCCTTTGCTGCATGTCATTCCCTCTCTCTACCCCCTTTCTATCGGTCTATATTTAACCCCCATCCAAAAAATAAATAATCTTTAAATTTTACACTCAAACTTTTGGCCCTTCACCGCATTCGGAAAGACAAACATACACTTCTACACCCACCACTGCATACTCAAGCTTCAACTCTGAATCTCATTTTCCTATAATGCTCAGCTGCCTCGCATCTATGATTCCAATAGCATTCATCCCACAGGTCGTCAGTTCATCGCTGACGTGTGCGGTGTTTATTGTAAGTGTATGCATTTGGTCAAATAGTCTGTTTCATTTATGGCAAGTATGTGTCCATATGGTCATGGCTGCTTCTTATTCTAAAGTCACACTCACACTCACTCTCACACACACACACACACACACACACACAGATCTCTGACCATTTGTGATTATCGGTTGATTTGGACTCTTAATCAGATTAAGGGTGACAGGAGAGGCAGGGATAATGTGGTCAATGGCTCCTCTCTCTCTCTCTTTTTTCACACACACACACACACACACACACACACACACACACACACACACACACACACACACACACACACACACACACACACACACACACACACACACACACACACACACACACACACACACACACACACACACACACAGACAATGAAAGAGCAACAGATTGCAGTCCAGATCAGTGAAAATTTTAACCTGCCCATGGGACAATCTCCTTTCAATTAGCGACCAAAACAAGGAAATCACTTTTATCCTTGTTACCGAGGTAACTCAGGGGCCAGCTCCCTGCCCATCTGTTTCTTTCTGATCCCATCTTTTAGAGGAAAAAAATCCCACACCCCTTTCCTCGCACAGAAATATCACTCCTACCTCCCGTTCTCCACTCATCTCTCTGAACTGACTTTTCTGATGTAGCTTCACACTGCGTAAACATTTGAACCTCAAAATATCCATCCTCGCAGAGGTAGCAATTTGGGCCTGGGCTCGGTATCCATAGCGGTGTTGAAATCTGATGAGCACAAACAAGAAAGCCACTGCCGAATTACAGAGCAGAGCACAGCCGGAGAAAGGAGCAGTTCAGGAGCAGAGTTGTAAATGATTAAAGAGAAAAGCTGCATGTGAGAAAACTAATTTTATGTGTGCTTCTAATTTACTTATTTATGCTTTGGGGAGTAGATAGAGACAGCCATGGGAAGCTGATGTGTTCCTGTGTCTGTTTTATTGGAGAGGATGAGCTACTGTACAATAAAATGAGAGAAGAAACTATATATTCGTGATGCTGCCGGGGTTTTCCATCCATCAGCCAATGTCTGAGGCTACAGCCCAGTGTTCGGTCTCCAGGGTCCCTCAGCGGAAATGAAAAACATGTTTAACTGAGGAGATCTTGGCTACTAGTGGCACTACCGCTTGTCCAGATGAGTGTGCATAAGACAAAAAATGAGGAAATAGGAGGAGATGCAGAAAGACAAAGAGAGAATAGAATGGAGATGGATGAAGAGAAAAAATATAGGGACAGTCCGAGAAAAGGGGAGAGACAGTTGAGTTTTTTTTTTTGATAGATTGATTGATTTCCAAAAGGAAAAAAAAAGAGAGATTTACACCTGCATAAAATCCAGGTTACAGAGAGGCTTCCAATCAGTGCAATCCACAATTTAAGAGAGTTTTTTCTAGCCGATTCAAAATGCCACAGAGTGATGCTCAGGGGCTTGTGCTAATAATGTTTCATATGTACACTTTAATGAAAAAGGTGACAGGAGCCCTCGGAGGTTTGACGGGCGCTTACAATGTAGCGTTCGCTTTTCCCACTGAGATAAACTAATTGCTCTTGGGATAATGAGAATCTAAAATAACACAATTCATAGAGGAGACTGGTCATGTTTGCACTCTTGCTGTACTAGGAAGATTAAAGAGTGAGGCAAAAAACTGATTTTACAAGAGCGCATTTAGCCCCTAACAAACTATACCGTATGTGATTATTAAACACATTTAAAGTGTAGTTCTTCACATTGACAAGCAACACCGGGGACAAGCAGCGGAGCGGGAGGACCGCCGCTCCGAAATAAAGGGGCAATCTGCTGCGATCCACGTGTATGACATCCCTGTATCCCTATCCCAGAGGCGCAGCGCTGGCCAACGGAAAACGTTGCAAGCATCCCCAACACCGCGCGTCTTGGACAGGACCATTTCCATATCTACAACAAGTATAATCCCAATCTCTTATTTACCTTCCATCGCAGAGGACGTGGTGACCAGCACGCATAAAAGCGCAAACAAATCCACTGTCATGGCAGAAGGGGTAGTCTCCACAGCCTTTTTTCCCAAATAACCAAGACGCACGGTGCGCGTCAAAAGAATCCCTGTTGTCAGAGCGGTACTCCAGCAGATAGCCTGTGTTGTTGAGTCACATTTCAAGCCGTAGTAAACAATGTGTGGCAATCAGCGCCGGGGAAGAGCGGAGTGTAGGGGCTGAGGGGGTGCGAGGAGCAGGGGGAGGAAGAGGAGGAGGAGGTGGGGGAGACCCGACATTGCCTGCTCACAGTCCCATTAGAAGGCCCGGGCCAATCACTGACTGGGAGCTGAAACTCACTAACCAACCACCAGCCCGCCGCTCCGCCCACCTCGCATTGTCAAAACACAAAACTTTTCCTTGACCTATTTGGAGCGGCGTCCGCTTCACTGAAGGGAAATAGCACCACCACTCGGGTGACTACAACACTGCATCCCAAGCACACACAGAGAGCCGAGCCTACCCCCCCATGGGAAACGATCTAAAGACTGTAGTCTAGTTCAGTGGTCCGTCAGCCAATGATTCAAAATAATACTGCTGTTGAACAATTTCTCAGGCTTCCACATGGCATGCTCACTTTCCCTATAGCTAGAATAAATATCATCCTGACTTAGGATATTCAATTTTTAGTTCATAAAAATCACAGGGAGGTATTGCAAAATAAAGTCTCCCAAAAGTCAGTTGAGCTTGGTAGTTTATTCGACTTTGATCTCTAAACTGACAGCGTGTTTGCCAACTCCCCCGCCCCACCCTGCTACCTAAGTTGACACCATACTTAGCTTTAGCAAATTCAACTGCACATCCTAATGAAATTAAACAGGCATTGCACATCAGCTCCCTCCCTTTGCCCCTGTCACCCCTTTTGTGTGCGCGTGTGCTGCAACAGATGGTACACACAATGGGCTTTTCCCCGCAGGGACACAGAGGACCGAGGTCTGCCTCAGCAGTGGAAAGGGGGCAGTTTCCACCCTGTAGCCCAGTACCATACACCTGTCTTGGGCTAGATATGTCCCCCCAAGTCCCTGGAGCTGAAGAATTGGGAAGGAGTTGTTAATCTACAGCCTGAGTAGGCCTGGTTTTACCCGGGGCCACTGGATGGCCTAATACTTCAGTGCTGTCCCTTCACAGCATACTGGCCCAGATACTTTTTACCTGCTTTAATTTTTATGGACTTAATGAATGGGTTGAACAGTAGGGCTTTCCATACAGTATGTTGCTTATAAAATGAAAGCCTATATTTTATTGCACAGTTAGTGGATCTTAAAGAGGCCACACTTCACTCTTAAGTATGAGCAGCTTTAAGCCCCCCCAACAAGTCTCAACTGTTTTTACTGCATCTATCTTTTGTGCCCCTATGTGATTCAACTCCTAACCTTTACAATGACAAAAATCAAACACACTGTAAATGAAAAGTGACTCACACTTAATAAATGGTTGTTCCAACTGTGGCAAAGGCCAGCCGATGAACTGGGGCAGACACAGCACTTCAGGAGCATAAGGCAGCGGTTGCCAACTTGGGGAAGCAGTTGATGAGAGCATTTGTCATTTTTAATGGTGTGGTGAGGAGTGGCGCTATAGTGTGGCATGGCACAGCACAGCATGGCCCCTGGTGCTGGCTGCTATGCAGGCCTATGATAGCCACCTGGCCTTATTTTTCACCAGGCCAGTCATCATCACCTCTGACTCTACAGGTCATCTCCAAATACAGGAGCAGCACACAGCAATATGTCCCTGTTTGCTGTCCACACCCTGAGGGGGGAGGAAGGAAGGAAGAGTATGAGGGGAGGTAGGAACAATAGTGCTGCTGCTGTAGCACATCCTCCCTCACAATGCGCACACAGACAAACGCACGCATACAATAACACAAATGTGTGTGCAGTCGCTCACCCACACAGCACTCAGATAATGATCCACACAAAGCTACACAAGTACTTGCCTACTTCAGCTCAAGAGCCTCAGTCCAATACCAATACTGAGCCCAAAAAACATTGTAGAGAGCCTCTCTTTCTCTCTGTGGCCTAATTTTGTTCTCTGTGGTTAAGCCTGTAAGTGCAGCATCCCAGTTCTATTATCGTTTCTCAGTTCCTCCATTCAAGACCAGATTCAAGACAAAATAAAAAGACAACCTCTCCAGCCGGGGTATTCTCTGACTTGTGTTTGACTAAATGTTATCCATTTCCTGCGTTCTGTGAGGTGACCCTAAAGTTATTGCGCTTTTAACCTGTAAACATCCAACTGGTATATACCTCTCCCTGACCAATGTGCCATGACCTTAACATTTCTCCTCTCCATCTCCTGTTTCCTGGTTCCAGTTTGGTTTCTGGAAAAACTAAAATCACAATTGTTTTTCTTTTTTAGTGCAGTCAGGCAGAAAATACAAAACAACATAAAGAACAGAGAGTACCTGTCGTACACAAGAAAGACCTTTTTGGAAGGAAAGTGTATTTTATGGAAACAGCAATATTTATCTCATTTTCTCGATGCGTGACACAGAAGTACAGAAGATAAATATAGTTGGTGACAGGAGACATACACATCTAAACAGCTGGATGATTAAAATAGTGCAGAATGAGAAAGGCAGAAACAGACATCCAGGAAAGAGAGAGATGTTTCCCAGAGACAGTGGAAGCTGGAAATCTATGTCTGGTGATGAATATGGATGGATGAAAATGAAATGCCTAAGTCAATATGGAGACAGTGCAGGAACCCAGGTGACAGAGGAGTGCAGTGCTACACCCACCCTGGGGGGATGGACTGGTTAGTTGGGGGGGGGGGTGGGTCCACCCACATTTAGGGGGGGGGGGGGGGGGGAATAAAAATAGAAAAAGAAAGGGCACGGGAAAAAAAAATACGCTGGGGGCCCATATTCCCCAAAAAAGGGGCAACACACACTAGTGAGTACCAGCCACAGTCGTACTTTCTGGGTCACGGCTCAAAAGAGGCGATGGAAAATAGGTTCATTGTGGGGGGATGCATAAGGTAGGTTAAGTTTGCCTCAAAAATGTTTTTTTCTTAGAAGGCAGCACAGGCAAAGGCCAGTGGCTTTGTTTATACTGCAATGTATAACTCCAAAGACAATTTTCCTCAGTGAACTAAACATGTAGATATGCAGTAGCTGTGTGGAAAAACTCTTACTGCCTACTAGCCAGTCACAACCAAACAGACATCTATTAAAAAGTTTGAAGGTTAGAGTTATGCTCGTGTTTAAAACTCATACAAGAAACAGTTTCAAGAGTATTCTCTGACAGTAGTTCCGACAGGGAGACAGGGCAGGTGAGCTAAATACAGCACTCTCATTAATCTGCCAATGATGCCAAGACTGATGGTACCTGTCCCCTGCTATCAGCACACAGACATTTCAGAAACCTCCATTGCACTTCTCTGACTCACAGAAGAGGAGACACATCTGTGGGCTCGGAAACAGGAACACAAACCTACGCAAGCAGACATGAAAATATTCCAAAGTATACACGCATACGGAATAGATTTAACAAATGTACAGTATGTTTTTGTGTGAGAAAGCGAGAGAGAAAGAGAGAAAATAGGGATTACACTCCATTTCTCCTTGCAGAGATGCAGAGAAAGCATTATTTGCTTTAAGTATTGCAGTTTGATTAATAAGTCTTCAGCTCACGTTCATTCTATTCAAGAGTCAAGCTCTTTAGTTACCATTAATCACAACAACAAAATGAGGAGATTCTGCTCAGCTTTTAAGAGCATCATTATAGCTCACTCTTCGTCAAGTGTGTGTGTTGTGTCTGTTGTGTGTTGTGTGTGTGTGTGTGTGTGTGTGTGTGAGAGAGACAAATTGACTGAGTTCATGCCATGTTCCCACTTGTATTTCTTTTGCATGTGTGCGCACGTGTTCCCACTCAAACGTGCACGTGTATAGTGCGGCTGACTCAAACACAGAATGATGGATAATAGATTGGTGCATCCCCCTCCTCAGTCACTCTGCTCTGTCAGCTGCCATAGGGTTTTCTGTTGCAGACAATGTTCTGGCAGCAAGCACCCAATCCATCTCTCAAGGGGTGCCACCAGTCCAAAAATAACACTGTGGAAGATCCGACATCATGCACGGACCTGATTGTTTCCTGATTGTTTTTCTTGATGGCCATGGTGATTAGGATGCATTCATGTTATTGTGATTAGGGATCTCTAATCACTGAAGAGGTTAATGAGGTTCTTGTTCATTCACCTATTCACTTGCAGCATTTAAGGAAAGTTTCCTATTAACCGTGGGCCCCTCAGCCTCCACCGGTGTGATACACCTTTCAATTTATGCACCAACCTTTTCCACCTCCTTCATGAGAGGTGCCTTGACAACAACAACATTTGACACATGGTAAATTGTTTTTTGTATCCCTGAACATGTTATCATGGGCCAGTCGACTAGAGAGGCTCATAAAGTGGTTTTCTGGCTACAAAAAGCAACATTTAGGAGGTGGACTTGTTAGTGAGGAATAACAAAACTAGCCTGACAGCTCATCACTTTATGTCAGCTCCTAGTGACAGCCTATCCCACGCATTCCCCGTCTAGTTGTTTGTTTCACAGGGACACCATCAAAATGCATCCCTCCGTCTCCTCCGACCAGTCTTTTTCTCCCCTCCCCTGGCATGTGACAGATTCAGTATAATCTATCAACCTCAGTGTGCCTCAGTAAGGGCCATTGCTTTGTGGAGCCAGGGAGGGACAGAACGCGCACACGACGGCCCACATCCCTGAGTCCGTCACGCTAAATGGGATAAACATCTGGCGGTGGAGGAGGAGAGAAAAACGGAGGTCAAATCAATCTGCCCTCCGGCTGCCATACACTGATCCCCTGTCATAGGCTGACCTCTACAAAACCCAGCAAATGAATCGCCAGCGCTGCATTTGAATATAAAGAGTGCACTTCAGTCGGACTTGTACACAGTGGATGAGAGAACCTACTGACAGATCAACTCACTGGTGGACTGAAATGTTCATTCCCATTTTCACTTTTTTAAAGGGGTGATAGAATGCAAAACCGATTTTACCTTGTCATAGTTGAATAACGACAGTTCGGTGGGTAAATAGAACATACATAGAAGCTCAAAATCCCACTGACACCCCTTTACTATGAAAATCTCATATTTTGAAACTGCCGCTGAAAACGGGCGAATCTCAACAAAGCTGGAAGTTGACGTCAACCTCCCAAGACCTGTAACTTTGTCACGCCCATGAATGTATTAAGAGAACGGTCAAGCCCCAACATTTACATAGGCTACACAACTGACCTGAGATCAGATAGTCTTCTGAATCTAGGTCACGCAGATCTCTGCTATTCCATTACAAAATTCACTTCTGAAACTTTCTTATGCGAGAAATCAACTATGTAAAGCTCAAATACGGGCTGTTTTACGAAAATGGATGGCTAATTGCAAATTTTGTCCGACTGTGTGTCGGAGTTCAGCGGCCGGTGCTGCCTGGGTTGCTACATCGCTGCCCTGCCTGTCCTCCTTCACAGACCCAGGCCTGCTGTGAGCTCGATTGAGCTCCGTCACGGCTGGCAGCCCGCGGTGCTCAATACCCGCACAAACTCACCCTTTCTGGGTGACTGGACTACCAAATGCCACTGCCCTGACAGAGCTCCAGGGCCTGCAGCTCGCTGTTCTCCCTCCCCTCTTCCTGCTAAATGGCCGGTGTGTGACTGAGAGCGCAGTCAGCGAGCTTGTTACGCCTGCAATCTCTTACCACAGGTTCCAGTTAATCTTATATTGGATATGTGTGTTGAGTTATTTAAACAAACGATTGGGGAAATAAACGCCTCTTGTCCGCAAGTCTCATTGATAGAGCCCACGGTGAGCTGGAGTCCATCAGTGAGAGCTAGCTAGATAGCCTCCTCCTAATGAGACCTCTGACATTCACAAAAATGCATTAAATTGAAATCCGAAAAAAAGTGTTAGCTAAGCTTTGTAAGACCTTGGGGAACCTGTAATATACATGCCGTGACGAAATTCAAACTGTAAATATAGTATAGTTATGCCGAAAGTGTAGCTAGCTAGCTGCTCCTCCTAACAAGACCCCCGACGTTCACATAAAATGCCTTAATTTGAAATCGGACACAGCGGTTAGCTTTATAAGACCTTGGGGGTAGATGTCATATAATTGGCGTGACGAAATTCAAACTGTAAATATACTATAGTTATGCCGAAAGTGTAGCTAGCTAGCCGCAATCGTTTACCATTGTATTTAATGGGACACAGCTAGCTAGCTGCTCCTCCTAACAAGACCCCTCACGTTCATAAAAATGCCTTAAATTCAAATCGGACTGTTAGCTTTTGTAAGCTTTGTAAGACCTTGGGGTAGCTGTGATATAAGTGCCGCAACGAAATTCAAACTGTAAATATATTATAGTTATGCCGGCAGCCGGCCGCGGAGTCCCGGTAGTGCAGTAGCTCATCCACAAAAGGTGACTTTGCCCTGGGTATGGAGCTCAGCAGGCTGCCGCTTTCTCATCAGACTGTGTGGAGCTCCTAAAGTCCGACACGTCTTACCAAATTTGCAATTAGCCATACATTTTCGTAAAAAGCGGCGCATATTTGAGCTTTATATAGTTGATTTCTCGCATAAAAAAGTCTCAGAAGTGAATTTGGTAATGAAACATTGCAGTGTCTGGAATATGAGATTCTGTCGCTTCTCTAATGTGCGTGTATGGGGATTCGCTCAACCAATCAGCGCGCGTCTCTAATGTGTGTGTATGGGGATTCGCTCAACCAATCAGCGCACAGCTCATCTAAATATTCATGAGCATACCATATTTGGAAGAAAAGCTCTTGTTACAAATAGGGCCAAAACACAGGGATGTATAAGGACCAATAAAATATCAACCAGGCCATTTTCAGCCCAACCGATGTTACATACCCCATTAGGAGACCATAAGGAACAGTGTGAAATACCCTATATAATTCTATCACCCCTTTAAGTCAAACTTTTCAGCTAATAGTGTTATAATCCTTTAAATACATTAATCTTCTTATTATTGTAAAACTATTTTACTTTCTTTTAATAACGTAATAACATGTTTTTCTTATTAACATAATACTTACTACATTGGGCTATAACATTGTTAAAATGGGCAAAAAAGGAGTCTTAAAAATGTAATCATTGACCCTATACAATAACTTTAAATATAACTGAGACACTTTGTGGTTATTACTGTGGGAACAACATGTCTTGAAATTGTCTTTTGTAGTTATTGCAAATGGTTTACATTGGAAACCAAGGTCTGTTGTTTATATAGCGATTACAGTGTTTTTTCGACAGTTATTAGGTTGAACCACCACTTTAAATGCTCAAGTTATTAATTGGTAGTTGAATGCTGAATGCGTCTATAACCATTATGAACATAGAGACACAGATTAATAACTGTAGAGGCTGTTGCAGTTAGAGCACCTAAAGTCAAAGCCTATTTTTAAGTCTGATTAATTCATTACTTCATTATATGAGACTGATTCAACTTAATTAAAGTTCTGTTTGTTTTGCTTTGAACATTTTGCATAGTCTTTTGTTATTACTTGCTCTGCCAGCTGAGTGTTGGAGTTTGTGATTGATTGCATTCTTTGTTGTGACTGTATTTAATTTTTATTTTTCCAATTTGAGGTTTTATTCTGCACCACGGGGTCACTACATTCTAATTAAAAAGAGGCACCATAGCTTCTATCAGACAACATTCACATGTAAAATGCACATGTAGTCAAACTATACTATACAAAAATACCTTTATGCATACAATGCATTTACTCACACACACACACACACACACACACACACACACACACACACACACACACACACACACACACACACACACAGATCAAGAATGTAATGATGGATGTGACAGCAGAAAAGATAACAAGGATTCATAAAAAGATGCACAAGCCATCAATAAATGTCATAACAGCGGTGCTCAAAGCTTTTTGCTAGGAGGACTGAAAGTGTAAAATGATACTTGGCCATGGGACAACAATGCACTTGGACATTTGTTAGTTGGATAATGACATCATTTAACACAAGCACGCATCTACACAGCAGTTATGCAGTCATGCACACACGCCAACAAACAATAGCTCCAAGTTATCACCCTGACCTTCTGATATTTACACTGACCTTTGAAAGCTATCTTTTCTCCCAGCATGCTTCATCAGATCAATACACATTGTTGCCAGGTGATGCTCGGAACATTATCGGCCTGTTGCAGGCTCAATGACAGGGCACACACACACGTTCATGCACACACAAAAATGCAACAAAGCCCATGTCAAATCCTAAATGTCAAAACCATGTTTTGCACACATAATGTGTGTTATATTAGTAATTTCCTCAGTAGTACACACTCTCAAAACACACTATCACTCAGCACTGACTTGTTGACCAATACTAATTGTTAATCATTGTTTTGTGTTATGTTGTTAGAAGCAATGAGCATTGAAAAAAAAAAGCAATTAACTGTTCCAATCCCATCTCTCTTACTGTATCACTCCTCCACATTTTCCTGTGTCTACCCATTTTGAGTCTACACCCCTACCACATAAATGCAGGTGGCTCAGTCATCTCTCTGTTCTTGGTTCAATCTCCTTATCCAATCAGAAGCAGACCCCATTACCACATAGTTTCCCAGTCAATGATTTCTCATTTAGACCACACTTCCCAGATCCTCGGCTCATTGAAAGCTTGATGGATGACCTGTCGTATATGCGTGTGTGTGTGTGTGTGGGGCTGTAGTGTGAAGAAAAGAGTTTAAAAAACACAAGACAGGTGGAATGAGAAACCAGATTTAAAGGACCAATGGGCCAGAGACCCCCAGCACTCCTATTCCTAAAAAGTTGAAATCTTTCACAGTGACAGCATCTTCATCAAGTGCTCATTTTTTGTAAAGAAAAAAAAACATACAAAGCTTTGGTAGCCTCAATCTACTTCATGGAATGTTTTTTTTTAATCCACCTCCAATAACTGATCTCTTCTCAACAGGGATGATGAAGAAAGCATGCGTTTTGATTACTACAAAGTAGCAACCACATCAGTTTTGATTACTACAAAGTAGCAACCACATCAGTCTTATCCACATATTAATTTTCAGTTCACCATTCCTATGGCTCTGACCATTCCTACCGTAGGATTGCAGTGGCATGGCAAGCAGAGCAGTCTAAGCTAAACCTCCTCTACTTCTTCTGAGGAGATCCCCACCGTCTCACCGTTCTGGGAAATGTAGTTGTTCAACAGTCAGCTAAGAGGCTAAGCAGATTATGACCATAGCAGACTTTTGACTAGTAGTAGTAGTAGTAGTAGTGCATTCACACTGAAAAAGGGACAGCATTTCTATGCTACATGTCAGTATTCACAATAAAAAGTTTGATTTTGTTTTACCAAAAGGCAATTCACAGAGGAAATGGAAGACCTGCTCAAAACTGGATACATTTTAATTAAAATGTGGATAGTGGCGAGACAGCTCGAGGGTGTGTTGGATGGATAACAAAAAAGTATTAAATATTTTGCTTTCAGTGAGGTTTAATGCCCAGTGGCATTGCACATTCGCAGGTTTATTAATGCCTGTTAGCACATTTAATCAAGATTTATTGTACTCCAACATAAGCTCTGCCTTCATACAATTTCTATTATCACTAAACTGAGCACAATTAATCTTGACATGTTGTTGAACACAATTTAAAAATCCGATCATTTCCTGGCGCATGACAAGATATTACTATTTTGGGTGGACATGAGGACAGCAGGATGACTATCAAATTCACAATTTCCCCTCTCTCTCCCCTTTCATGTCTAAAGCTGTCCTGTCAGAAATAAATGCCAAAAAAATAATCTTAAAAAAAGAGTTATGAAATCCTAATGTAGAGGCCATATAAATCCTGATCACACAATCGTGCCAAAGGTGGGTGTAAGACTGAAACTGTTGTGGAATTGACTGTGAATGCTCTAAATGCCTCAGAGAGCACAAGAAGCATAATTAAGCCTTTGCTTGGGTCAACTAATTTTCCAGGTTCTTTAATTCCAAAAATGTTAACATTATGAAATGTCACAGCTTAATTCCGCTTCACTGTTTGCTTCTGCTTCTCGCAAATATCTTCTGATGACTAATGAGATACATACTAAAGTACTAACGTGAGATAAATTGTGGCAATTCATCTGAGGGCTTACAAGACTTAACAAAGTGGATTGTCCTCTTCTTTTGTCCTCCAGGACAGACAGAGTGACAAGTTCAGCAGACTGACCTCTCTCCGCAGCTCCAGCCACTCCCAGCTGAACTCCAAGAGCAACATGACAACTGAGAAGGTCAGGGGGTCAGAGGTTATTATGGATTGTTTGAGGTCACCGATGATGGCTTCAGTCCCCGTGGGTTGCTCAAATGTCAGATGGATTGATGAAGCGTCATCAGGAATCGTTCCAAGCTGCTGGAAAAGTGTGTCGGCACTGTAGCCTTTGTGTAAATTATATATTTGTGTTATTTTTTTTTCCCTTTGTGTGCAGCATGAGGAAGGCATGCCTGTTGCTGGAGCACTGCCACTTCCCAGCATTGAGTGAAAACACATCCTGTGGTGCCACTGCCACACAACACTTGATTTACTGCTATGATCAGCCATACGGTGATGCCACAGCGCCATCTAACGATCAAAATATGCAACTGCAATTAGACATGGCTTCACACACATTATTGCAGCTTGCCCTCAGAGGCTGGTGCACAAAGAATATGCTCAAAATTCTTACTTGGGATAGATGGGCTATATTTTTCAAAGCAAACTGATAGATGTGAAATAATGCAGAAAAAAAACAACGGTTTCTTGACAAAATGTAAAGACAATCTGTTGTCATTTTCTAACATTTTTTCTGGCACAAACTCAAAGTCAGTTTTGAGTTTCTTTTGTTAATTGTAGTTGCTAATGTTGATGGCCTCATTACAACTCTTTAACTCAATTTGAATGCCTTTCCAATGTGGAAAGTATATAATCTTTTATTGTATTGCCTTTGTGACGTGATTTATTGTTTCCCGCCAATTTGTGAATTGTTGAATTACCTTTTAAAGTAGTGTTTCATTGAGATATTCCAGTGTGGCAGTTAATCAGGTTACATTCTTTGTTGACCTATTGAACTTGTATAAAAGCAACATTTATTCAGAATATGTTTTTCTCCTTAGCCTAACAAAAACAACATGCTATTTCGACATTTTCCAGATCCGGTACTACAATTTAACATCTTACAACAGAGATTATGTTTTAAAGGTAACATCTAAGACTGCCTGGCATGTTTGGGTTGCTAATACTATGAGATATGTAGACTACCTTTCTCTATTGTTACACACTGGCACAAACTCAGCTATCATTATTTTGTTTACATCTATGCTTTTCCTGCAGTGACAGGGAAGAAGAAGATTGCAAGACAGTAAACATTGGATTTGGATGGACTTTATTTAAAGAGGAAGGAAATGCATTCAACACGTTAGTGAAACCCAGCGCTGGACTGGTAATCTGGTAATACCGGGCTTTTTCCTGGTGGGCTGATGCACCTTGGGTCCGATATAATTTAATTCATCGTTTTTAATTAAAAAACAACAACAACTTGGCCCATAAAGCAGGCACAGCTGCTCATTGGTCCATTTTCTATACTAACACTGGGATGGCCCAATCACATCTCTTACTAGGCCCGACACCTCCCCCTCTGCAGGGCTCTAGAGTGCGACCAATTTGGTCGCAAATGCGAAAAAGCAAAAGCTGACTGATTTAAAAGCAGAAAAAAAATTTTAAGAAAAAATAAAATAAAGAATGAAATAGAAACAACAGAAAGAGGCAGAGCAATTTACATCAAGTGGAATAGGCAGTTTTGATGTGTTTTGAGTTGCAATTTGAAATGGGGGAATGAATCAATGTTTCTGAGTTGGGGTGGTAATGAATTCCAGAGATGGGGAGCAGAGCGGCCGAATGCTCTGCTCCCCATGGCGGTGAGACGGGCGGAGGGGACAGACAGGTGTATGGTGGAAGAGGATCTGAGGGAGAGGGAAGGAGTGGGAACCTGGAGGAGAACAGACAAATATGGGGGGGGGGGCGAGGTTGTGGATGGCCTTGAATGTAAACAGGAGGACTTTGAATTGGATACGGAACTGGACCGGGAGCCAGTGGAGCTGTTGGAGGACAGGAGTGATGTGGTGGATGGAGGGGGTTCGAGTTATGATGCGGGCAGCTGAATTCTGGACCAGCTGAAGTTTATGGAGGGATTTGTGAGGGAGGCCGAAGAGGAGAGAGTTACAGTAATCCAGACGGGAAGAGACGAGACTGTGGATAAGGATGGTGGCAGTGTGGGGGGTAAGGGAGGGGTGGAGGCAATTGATGTTTCGTTGGTGGAAGTAGGCAGACTGGGTAATGTTATTGATGTGGGGTTGAAAGGATAGTGTGCTGTCAAGGATGACACCCAGATTCTTAACCTTGGGGTTAAACAAAGACAGGCAATAAATCATTGTATAGTATGAGCAACAAAAGATTAGATAGATTAAACAAAGTGTTCTTTCCTGGAGGCTAGGCCTGTATGTGATGGTGAAATTAGGGGATGCATGAATTTATATGAATGACATCTTTTATTTAACTTCTTCAATCACAGTAGTATATTGAGCACTGACCAAGCCTGGTGTAAACCTTCATATGAAAGTCAGAAACAAATCACACAAACTAAAGTGCAGATTGCAGAAATATAAAAACAAGTATGTAGTAGTATTTAGATTATTTAATTATTATTTACTGTAACAAACATATGTAAACATGTGGATTGCACTTTTTAAACACGGTCTTTGAACTTCACAGTTTTGACAGTTTTAATTTTGACAGTTAAATAAGAACGTAATTTATCAGAGTCTGGTTGTTACCCTTCTCTGCGGCAGTCTCCTCCACTCCATATCTTTATAACAGAGCTAGCTAACTGGAGCTAACCGCTAATCATAGCTAATCGTTGCTAATCGTTGCTAACCGAGCCTTCAAGGCCATTTTATAGTCGTGCGTAAAATCGGCGTACCCCCGCAGACCCCTCTGCGTCTACACCGGACCCTACGCCGTAGCCTGACGCGCACCTCTTGAAAAATGTAACTACACGTCGCAGTGACGCACGTCGCTCGGCCGTGGCTGGTTAGCATCGCATATCCCCCGGCTCATTTCCTGGTTCTCCTTCTCCATAAACAACATGAAATCAAGGAGAGGATTAACTTCTCCTGCTAAAGATTTCCCACCGTAGTCAGAAAACACAGGGGAGACACTTTGTTTCTCTCACTATGCCTCTAGAGTCGCTACTTGCTCCGAAGCTAATCGCCGTCACTCTCTCACTTCTCCCTCGCTCTATCACCCACTCCCCACACACACACACACACACACACACACACACTTGCCGGCTCGACGCACACACCAGCGCACAAGTATAAACATCAGACCACTTACATAGGCTACGGCGAAAGCTCTGCGTGGAGCCTCCGCACAACTGTAAAACGGCCTTCAGTTCTGCGTGCCTGTATCCATTAACTGCATGTATGGACTTGAGCCCAAACAAAACCCTTCATTTTATTAAAATGGCTGCAAAGGTTTTGAACCACAACTCAGAGTTGTTTGAATGACAGAAATCTGCTCAAGGTATGGCATAGTGTTACCCGCAATTTCCACCAACTGCGGAATGGCTACGGATCGGCTCCGCTGCGTGCTCCGCCGTCCTTCAATACCCACAAGGTGCGGATTTGTTGCGGAACGGCTGCGGCCATGACTGACAGCTGAAGTCACGAGGACCCACAAGTTCTCGCGAATTCACGTATGATAGCACGATATAACAGGATGTAGCTTCTATAAACAGAACCACAAACTTGACTTCAGGCCTGTCTCCGCCCATTATGACGTTTTCAAGGTGTAGTGCAGGGAAATATGATCCGCCATGAGCATGGTGTATTTTATTTTGATAATTAACCGGATGTTTTATTTTGTTTCTGTGCTCGACTTCCTGTCCCGCACTATCTGCCCTGTTCTGAATTGCTGCGGAGCTCCCCGGCGTCGAGTAAAAATAGAAGCTCTGCGTATCTGCTCCGGAGGGCTGTGGACCGCCAGAGCTGGGACGGAGTCGGAACGCAGCCGTTCTGCAGTCAGTGGAAATACACACACTGACTTTAATGGAAACCTAATGACTCCGCCGCCATTCCGGAGCGGATCCGCAGACGTTCCGCAGTTGGTGGAAATTAGGGGGTTAGCGTGCCAAGTTGATGCTTTTTCTGCGGAGTGCAGACTGATTCGCTCTCGTGAGTCACGTGACCAAATCGCAGCCTTTGCGATTAGGAAATCGCGTTTTAACATATCGCGATATTATTGCAAATGCAATTAATCGTTCAGCCCTACTTCCTGGCAGAGGAACAGGCGTGTGACAGGGAAGCCGAGGAGGGACAGAATGAGTATGGCAGGAGGAGAGTGTAGTTGAAGCGGTAAACATGGAGTAGCTTCATGATTAGCAGGGACTTGCAGGGATGGAGTGTGTGGGCCATCCATGATAACGATGATGATGATGATGATTAATCCAATTAATGTTGATGGTAATAAGATACCGATTGTAACTCTATAATAAAGTGAAACTGTCACCTGTTCCGCTTCCACTGGGACACTTGTCCACGGCACTTACTACACAGCCTTGTAGTAGTTTGGAGGAAGAGTAGGCTACAGTACAGACTGCAAGGATGGTGTAGGCCTACTGGTGGGTGGCTTCCGATCGATTGTGCTGGGATCCTGCCTGGACCAAAAATGCCAGGGCCGATTTTTTTGGCCCAGTCCAGCCCTGGTTAGACCTCAAACATGCACACACAATGTGTTTTGGTGAGTAATACTGAATGTAAACATAACGTTTATTTGTTTACAAGAAGCTTGATGCCTCGTGTCAGTTTCGGGGCTCCATAAATAGTCACATATTCATCTACAGTATATGTATAGAGGAAAACACAGTTGGCTATTTGATGTAGTATGGAGAATTCGGAGCGCTAAACATATTAACTCACAGTGTAAAAAAACATCATCAAATGGATGCCAAAGGTTGGGAAGACATTAACTGTAAGAGTGTAGTTTAAAATAAATGCATGGAGCCTATTTATAACGGTAGTAGAGAATATAGATTGGGTCTTACCTTGACATGCTGTGGTACATCTCAAGCATAGACAGTATATAATGGACCAACAGACCCCGTGGCTCTGGACGGAGACCAGTGAAGTCTATTATGGCGTTTTTCCATTACATGGTACCTGCTCGACTCGCCTCGACTCTACTCGCCTCGCCTCGATTTCCCACCGTGGTCAGAAAGAACAGGGCAGACACTTTGTTTCTGTCACTATATGACTCTAGAGTCACTACTCGCTGCGGAGCTAATCCCCAACATTCTCTCACTTCTCCCTCGCTCACCAGCTACACACACACACACACACGGCAACTCGACACACACCAGCGCACAAGTATAAACATCAGGCCACTTGTATGCTACGGAGAAAGCTCTGCGTGGAGCCACGGGAAGCAAAAAAAAACACCGCTGGCTAAACTATTTAAAAATGCCGTCTGTCGCTAGCAATGCAATCACGATTCTTTCCGACCAATCTGTAGCCTGCAGGGTTTCACGTCACCTTCTCGGCTCACCTCAGCTCGCTTGGAACCTCGACTGAGGAGGTACTAAAAAAAGTACCTGTTAGCAGGTACCAGGTACTTTTTTTCATAATGGAAAACCAAAAAAGGCGAGTAGAGTTGAGGCGAGTAGGTACCATGTAATGGAAAAGCGCCATTAGAAGCACTTTTCCGGTGATGGCCAGCTTTACTGCGCAGCCTCCAACTGAGAGGGACAGCGTAAATGTGATGTGAGCAACGTGTCTGAAAGTTGGAAGTCTTCTGGTAGCTGTGCCAAGAGAAATCTCAATCATTCCCAATCTTACAGAGAAGGAGAGTGTAGGTATATGTAAGGAGATAACATGGGCACAGGCTAATTATTGCTAACTAAAATGCTAATTAACATTAGTAATTAAACCTAAACAGCTCATTTAAGTCGAAACTGCCTGCAAGCTTCTCTTGTACTATACGGTAATTCCTCTACTATGTGACACAATCGTTAGCCTATTTTTACAAAAACGTTTGCTACGGAGCCATAACGTGAGATACAAGGTAATGGAGCCTTTTATACATTGTCGTGTTTCTTTAGAACTAAACAATGGACAAATAGAGTCTTTAAACGCTTCAGATGTAAAGTTATTCGCTGTCAAGTGGTGCCAAAATGAATGCTAGTCAGTGGAATGCTAACAGGAGGTGATGGCCAGGTAGCAACAAAATGGAGCCATAGGAGGTTTGAGTTCTGAAGCAAAGCTTACCCCCTTGATCTCAAGTTTCACAACTTCCTGAAAGTACTTCTTCTGTTAGCTACTCTCAAAATAAAACTGCAAGAGCTGCTACATGCATGGATCATGTATTAAGAGAACGGCTACATGTTGAGAATTCTTCTTCTTCATTGACAGTCTAGAGGCTGTTATTCTGAATACCGCCACCTACTGGAGTGGAGTGTGCAGCTGTAGATGAAAATAAAACTGAAACCTCTCTTAAAAAATATTAATAAAAAAAACCTCCTTTGCTGCTGTTTACCAGAGGCCTGCAGTGTACTCTGTTTTGTGTGTGTTGTGTGTGTGTGTGTGTGTGTGTGTGTGTGTGTGTGTGTGTGTGTGTGTGTGTGTGTGTGTGTACGACAGGACTGCACATCATATGCAATATGGTCGGGCAGAATTCACAAATCCAACATATTATTAGCAAATATAAATCCACTGCTAATTGGCATATAGGTAAGGTAGTCAGTAAGGTAGCCATCCACAGATACAGTTCATCCTAAGGATTCACTGTGTCACATATACTGTATGTTTAATATTAATCATTATCATGCCAACAATTATAAGGCTATTTTAAAAGCTTAGTATTCTGTGCAAAAAAATGTATGTATAAAGGCTTTAGGCCGCCCTACATGTTACTGTAGGCCCAGTTTAATATGCAACTTAATTTTATACATAATATGTAGTAGGGGGTCTCTGCTCCGTCTCTCTTTCAGTTAAAGGGTCCTTGGCTTAAAAAACATTGAAGACCCCTGTTCTACACTGTGTGTGTTTTGTATGATGATGTGTCTGTTCAGTTGTATTCCTGCCAGCCTTCCCAGGAACAATGCTTTAAAAAAGCCAAGTAATACTAAAACTGTGAAAATGTGCTGAATTAGTTTTGGCCTCTGACTCACTACATCTTCTCATACAGTATCACTATTAGGAACAGTGTAGTACCCTGAATCAGACTAGCGCCCTTCATATAGATTATTATATAAAGGGCACTAAATCAGACAAAGTAACATTGACCCCTGCTGGTGACAAGCAGGAACTTAATCCATTCTGAAATGCATAGTTTTGGGATCACATCATTTAAAATTAGTATAAAAATATATATTCTATTGTTGCATTAACAGTTTGGATCTTGATCCTCTTGCAATTTTCTTCTTAATCCATTCTCCACTATCTTTTTTGTCAAGCAGACAAACTGACTGATACATACAGTACAGGCCAAAAGTTTGGACACACCTCATTCAATGCGTTTCCTTTTTATTTTCATGACTATTTACATTGTAGATTCTCACTGAAGGCATCAAAACTATGAATGAACACATGTGGGATTATGTACTTAACAAAAAAGTGTGAAATAACTGAAAACATGTCTTAAATTTTAGATTCTTCAAAGTAGCCACCCTTTGCTTTTTTTTTTTATTAATAAGGGAATAACTTCCACTAATTAACCCTGACAAAGCACACCTGTGAAGTGAAAACCATTTCAGGTGACTACCTCATGAAGCTCATTGAGAGAACACCAAGGGTTTGCAGAGTTATCAAAAAAAGCAAAGGGTGGCTACTTTGAAGAATCTAAAATATAAGACATGTTTTCAGTTATTTCACACTTTTTTGTTAAGTACATAATTCTATATGTGTTCATTCATAGTTTTGATGCCTTCAGTGAGAATCTACAATGTAAATAGTCATGAAAATAAAGAAACACATTGAATAAGAAGGTTTGTCCAAACTTTTGGCCTGTACTGTATATAATAAAAGATCGACGTCTGTGTATCGATACAGTACTGCCACGGAAAATATTGCGATATAGCTGTATCAATTTTTCCCCACACCTTTAATAATCAGCATCTAACTTCAATGACAACATTTCTCTAGTCGCCCACTACATAAAGCTGTTCAACATGCACTGACACCATGCTACAGATGTTCTGGAGCCGCATATTCTTTAACTGTCTGAATATTTATTTCAGGGTTAGTCTGAGGCTTATCCTAACAAACCTTATGGAAGGCATGAATATCGGCACGTAGAGTATGTTTGAATTTGTGAGGTAAAGCCAAGATTTTCAAGTTTTCAAGATTTCTGTGGCCGGTACTATATGCACAAAACCAGTGTGGGCCCTGAATTAACAGAAGTCAAGTAATCGTATGCAACAAAATCTAACCAAACAGTTAGCATATAGCCGACAATATGCAACAGGCATTACAAGTGTAGCAGTTGTTATGAACATTACAATAAACATTTCTCAGCCTCATTTAAACAATAATTTAAAACCAAGCTAAAAGTATTGATTTATAATCCTTTTCTGCTTGCATCAATTCTATTGACCACACCCAGCATCATCACTAAACCCACCCTGACACTTCTACACCACAGTAGGTGGGACCTTCAACTACTAGAGGTCGACAAACGCAAGAGTTTGAGCTGGTATTACTGTTTGGTCTCGCTTTGCCAGACCTTCCTCCACAGCGCTGCCAAGGAGGGTCTGGCTAGTCCACACAGCATTCCGGGATTGGAGAAAAACTTGCTCTGGTGTATCGGCATGTCTTTAAACCGATCACAATCGTCTTGGGCGGCTCTAAGCACCGGACAGAGCCATGGTGCCGCCAAAAAATAGCCTCGGGGAGGAACTTGTTTTGGTGGAGCATGTGCACGTTCAAAAGTTGTTTTAGTAGTGCAACAGAAAACTCAGATTGGACAGATAGTCTAGCTAGCTGTCTGGATTTACCCTGCAAAGATCTGAGGCGCAGTTAACCATAGTCCTCATAAAGCCACCGGAGTTTAAAATTTCAGCACAAAGAAAACGGAAGGTAACGGACATCCGGCTGAAAAGGGTGAAATCCGGCAGATTTTCCAGTGGCAACACAGCAATCCCGGAGGTGGAGCGTCGTGGATATAGACTAGTTATACTTTACAATATATTGAACAAATACAACAAGTACAAGTATGTAACATATCACATTAGTCATTACCACCCAGTCAAAGCCTCATGGGGGGGCTTACACAGTTCAGTTACAGATAATTGTATTTGTTGGCTTATGATGTTAGCAGATGTTGTCGGAAATTGCAGAGATCATTCATGCGCTTAAAGCAGTTTTGTCTGGTCAAGTTTGTCCTCATAATCATCATTTGTATTTCATTTCATTTCATAAACCATCAACACCACACCACCAACAGAAACCAATCGCTCTCATCCCAACTTGTATTTTGAGGGATCACATTTTTCCCTTAAAATGTAATGAGACCCTTTCCCCACTGGGTGGCAGTACGTGCATTTGTACTGTACAGCTTCAGGGAGAACTGTATCTGCGGGAGCCTTTTTGTAGTTTGAACCATCTCATATTTAATCGCCTGACAGAGGCAATGATGTGAAGCCCTTGATCCCAACTATAAGTACCCATGTAAAATTATCTAAAAACTCAGAGACAGCTAGAGAGAGCGCGAGAGAGAGAATCAGAGAGGGAGCGGGACGCTTTAGTTCAATTACAAGGCAGATCAAAGAGTGAGAAAAAAGGTGGAAGAATATGTCTGATCAGCCAAAAGGCAAAAGAGCACAGCACACATTTGCAGCCTTGTAGGAAGAGTTAGATGGAGAACAGCCTCTGAGTATTTTTAGCTTACCTTCAAAACTTGACAGATAGTGATCTCTCTTTGAATTTTTTGCATTTTTACATCAAGACCTGCATGCATTCTTTGTTTAATGTAAATTTAAATATATGGGATAAAGTGGCTAAGACAATAGGATAGCTACTTAAAATGCCATGTTTAATCTATCAAACATTCCCTTACATTAGTTATAAAGTATTTGGTAGGTTTACCCTAGCACCTGCTGCCGAGGAGAGAATCAGACAGAAAGCCAATTTTTAACTAATCCAGCTAACCAATGTGTCATACTGAAATGGTATTGTTTTCAAAATGTTAAGGAGTACACCGTTACCCTGCATGCATCACTTAAACTGCCTGTCTCTATTAGTTATGCTCTTAGTTATGCTGTTATAGTTTTAGACTGCCGGGGGACTTCCGTCATTCCTTCCTTCCTTTGACTGCTCTCTCCTCTCCTCTCTTTCCTTTGACTGCTCTCTCCTCTCACTTTCCATTTGTGTGCATCGCATCCCATGGGATGCTTGTTACTAACCTGGCTCTGAGGAGTTTCCTTGTGCTTTGATTTTTTCTCACCCAGCATATTACCTTGGAGTACATTGGCACCAAGATCTTGGTTGCAGCTGTCGGTCCTGCTGCACTCCGTACCAAGCTCTGCGGTGCCCTGCAGTGTCATGCTGCGTCCTGCTGAACCCTGCAGCTTCCTGCTACGTCCATCCCATGCTCTGCTGTGCCACGCTACATCCTGTAACGCCCTGCAGCGCCCTGATATGACATCAACTACTACGACTATCATTTAAAGTCACTATTCCATTATCTTTAAAGTGACTATTATCGCCACTGTTCATCGCATCCCCAACCGGCCCCGTCAGACACCGCCTACCAAGAGCCTGGGTCTGTCCGAGGTTTCTTCCTAATAGGGAGTTTTGCTCTTGGGGAATTATTAGAATTGTTGGGGCTTTGTAAATTATAGAGTGTGGTCTAGACCTACTCTATCTGTAAAGTGTCTCGAGACAACTCTTGTTATGATTTGATACTATAAATAAAATTGAATTGAATTACATCTCTGCGAATAATATATTTGAATGGGTTCCATGAGATATTAAGTGCCCAATCCTGCGTGTTTACCGCACGATGGAGCCCGGGGGGGCAAAAGCAGTTCAAGCTGTATTGAGCTGAGGAAATTTTATTGACAAGTGTTTTGCCCCGTTGAGCGGATATTTCAAATACGGAGACCATGTAAGGTTGTAAAGCAATCACTCATAAAAGTGCTTTGAACCAAAGGCCAAGCTGAAAGCCAAAAGGCTGACAATAGGGCATTTTGTGCAGTGGGCGAGAGCTGTGTGAGAGAGATGAAGGTGAAAAGCTTCAGACACAATCAATAGCTGAGAATGTGAATGCGTCTCCCTGTATGTTTGTACGGAAGCAGCTGCCGAGGGAAGGGGACTGCAGAGAGATGACTAATAATTTCAGTGAAATTGAATAATACAATTGTATCACTGTCGGGAGAGGAGTGCACCATACTCATGAGCAGAAATAGGCTATATTAAGTATGAGATTGATTTTAAAAACAATTTGAGAACTGGGATTGGTAAATTTATTCAGACACAGTTGGTCTTTGAATCCCCATGTTGTGACATCAAACAGACGCTGGTGTGAAGAAGGTCGACCTACAAGGACAACCTGCGTATTTTAGCACCGTTCAGAGGCAGACAGGATGGCAGATGAGACTTATTGTGACATCATTTAACATTCATAATCTTGTTAAATATTTGCTGCTCTGACCCAACTGCATGTTCAATTCTCTCCTGGCTTTCTTCGCTCCTATCCTTTGCAACCTCATGACAGACATGGAAACATTTTAGCTCTGCACTATAGAACCACAAAGACCTTAGCTTCTGTTCAGCGACCTTGTTCGCATTAAAAGCACTTTGTACAAGTCAGAAGCTTATTTAAGCGTTTCAGTCTCCCACAGGATCATGGTCAAGTAGCCTATACCTCGGCTTAACAAACCTACCTAAACTGTAATTTCATTGTCTACACACAGAAACAAGACAAAGCACTTAGTGTGCTCTGAGCATGTGGCAGTTTTTATTTCCTCCTGTGTGGCAACATCAGACAACAGCTGCCACATCTGACATCATCACTGGAGTGCATTGGCCCTTTTTAGGTGGCAGTGTTCCCTGGTGCGCTCTGGGAAAAATGTTTGGGCGGATGGTATGGACAATTTCAAGAAGAGCAAACATTTCAAACCTAGATACAATGGATATGAATGTTGTTTGTGTGAGTTACGTGGTTTGTGAATAGAATTTAAAACCTTTTATAGTTAATCCATATGTTTGTATAAACACACACACACACACACACACACACACACACACACACACACACAATTAAAGAAACAGGACACTGGCATGTTGAAAATCTTACACGCACACACATATACACACACACACACACACACACACACACACACACACACACACACACACACACAATTAAAGAAACAGGACACTGGCATGTTGAAAATCTTACACGCACAGACACACACGCACACACACACACACACACACACACACACACACACACACACACACACACACACACACACACACACACACACACACACAATTAAAGAAACAGGACACTGGCATGTTGAAAATCTTACAATGTATATAATTGACACAAGATTTCAGGTACAACAGCAAATGAGACATTTGTAATTTTCAACCTCTTTCTGGCATCTATCTTCGACATAAGCACAAACTCTCCATAGATTTCTGATAACAACAAAACCAAAGTACATAAAAACGAGAATTAAAAGTACTTTGTTCCTCATAAATTGGCACCTTTAAGAAATTCCTCGTATTCAACAAACGGTGTAGAATAAAGCCGTCTTTAAATGGTGGGATAACCGGCTTTGCATGTTTCCACCTAATGAATGAGTGCAGGATTAAGGTGCACACACTGATTTAAGATCAGCACTCCACAACCTTTCTTCCTGCCTCTTTGTTTTTACACTGTTTCACCATAGTTGAACAGGAGACGTCTTGCTGGGCCATATCTATCTGCATACGCACATCCCCAATCAATAGTCGTTTTTGGAAGGTGTTGACTCACATATTGATCGACCATCTTGTGATGTCTATGTGCAGACAATGCCATTCATTGGCCTCATAAAAGTGCAGGTTTTATAAAAGGGAGGGGGACTTTGAGCAACAAATTAATGAGATCAAAAGGTGGAGGAGGAGAGAAGGAGGGGAGGGTTGGGGGGTTGTGCAAATTTCAGCCGATGACATTGTGAGGCAGTCATTGAAACTGAAGTTGTGAGTCGCAAGTTGTCTTTGAATTGGAATGTCACCATCACAGTTGGAGTCATTTCTCATTCTTTACAGGGCTTAATGTGGACTTTCACATTCAAATTCAGATTTGTCTAGAGGGTCACAAAAAGAAGACTAATGTAGTGCTCTTACTAATTGTTCTTTGTTCAATATGTGTATTTTTCCCCTATCTAATATCATTATATCTCTGTTTTTGAATCTAAAAATGGACCCCAACCCTAGACAAAATGGCAAAGGCAGTCACAGGCAGATTTCTTTAACCAGGGACTAACAGAAAGACAGACACACGCCGCACATAGACACACATACGCACAGCAAACATTAATTAAGCAAGTCGAGAGGAAAAAAAAGAAAATATCATCAAAGTAACATGTCAGGTAACACTTGACAACAGCCTCACCTATTTTCAGAGCAGTAATTAACCAAGTATCTAACAGATGTGGTTCTCAAAATTTGACAGAGCCTCCAACAACTTAATCGGAGCTGCAGTATTATCAACTGTCAGATGCATATAGTTTTTTTTTCTCATTAAATGAATCATGGTGGATTGTCCCAACGTGCAACTAAAGCAGTGATGTATTTTAAAACTATGTGTCAATTCCCGTCCTCCAAATTAAATGTATCTGTCACATACAATACTGACAAGCAGAGATACCATCAATACGGATTAGGATTGGTTGAAAATCCAATTTTTGGTGGGGGAAAAATGAGCTATATTCATCTCCCGTTGCTGTCAGTTGTATCGCACTAAGTCAGACAATGTTAGTCCGATACATTTTAATACATTTCATTTCCGTGCCCTCCAAACAAGGTTTATAAAGGCTCTATCATCTGTCCCTCTTTTGCTCTATCAATCAAAGACAAGTCCACACATTCACACACAAATATACACACATGCAAGCATCGTCCCATCATCCTGTCCACACGTGTGGTATGTTTTCTCCCCAACAAGCATTCTCATCAGGAAAAGCCTTAAAACTGTGTTCCCGCAACATTCCCAATAAGGTTGACACATAATGAAACAGTGTCATTGTCATATTGCCTTGCCACCATAACAACTGAAGAAGCATGAGGGACGCTTTAAAGGTCGTTATAACTGATGAGCGGGGAGGAGGGTAGCGGGAGTAGGGGGTGGGAATAAAGAGGCACTGATATAGAAAAGTTTGCAGAGAAAGGGAAGGCAGATATGGATACGCGATGACAGATGATGAATGAAATAAGAGTTATAGCATAAGATGCCGGCCGTTATAAAATTTGGATAGCTAACTGGTGATTTTTTTTTTTTTCTTCTGGAAAACAACCAAAAGCATGTACACTGTTGTGTCTGCCATACAAATAGGTAAGTACGATACAAAGACGTGCATGGTGTGGCTGTTACTGTGATATGGATCATTGCTGCAATGAGACAAAAACGCAAGCTGCAATTTCGATGCTAATCACAGGAGCACTGGGCCTTTGCAGGGAACACACAAAATTATGCATATTATATTGTTGCTCTGCTGTGCACATAAAAAGAATACTGAAAAGAAAAAAAAAAAAGCGCTACATGACAGCAGTGTTTTTGCTTCCGTGTACATTTCTGTTCTGCTACACGTTTCCAACATCGTGAACTGTCAATCCTTTGCCGTGATGGCAATCTTAAACTGACACCCCCATTCCACATACAGCGCTCTATAGTGGGAAGATGCTGTCATCTGAGACCTGGCCCGGCCCAGCATGTGTTATGGTTACACCAGACTCTCGAGTTGATCCCACACAGCCGGCAGAGTCTGGAGAGAGGGAGAGAGAGAGAGAGAGAGAGAAAGAGAGAGAGAGAGAGAGAGGGAGATCTGCCCCAGCAGAGGGAATGTAGGGATGAGCGGATGGATAGAGTGGCTGACGGGTCACGTTACTCCCACATTAGACGATCATGTCAGTGTGAATGTGATCACGGCTATTATTACAGCTTACATGATGAAATGGCTAAAAAGTGCTGACGCCGAGTGCTCGCATCCTTGCTGTGAGAGAGTGTGTGTTGAGAGTGTAATCATATTGTGAGGCTTAATGCATTAAGAGGTCTGCTGGGTCGTGCTGTCCAGATTATCCTCCTTTAAAAAGTCATCAATATTGTATTTCATTTAAGTTTGTGGTTCATCTATATTTTCTATAAATATTGGGGAGTGATTAAACCACTCTGGGCTCTGTAATGGGTTATTGATCAATAAATAATTCTACTGAACACAAGTGCCGTTTTAAAAAAAAAGGAGTGGAATAACAAATATATGTATCTAAGCGCCACTGCAAAGCCCCATTCTCCCTCTCCCTGTGGTGTCAACACCAACATACTGTGAGCAATATAGTCTTACACATGTCTTAGGTAGATATAATCTCAGAGAACCCAAAAACCAGAAACAAAACATTAGACGATGTGCAAAGACCAGCTCTAATGGTGTCATAATATAGCAAGAAATAAAAGAAAAGAGCAGAACCAAAACATTTATGAATACTCATAATTCCATTTTCTTCTAATCCAAAACCAAAAGGAAGTCCGTCCAAGTGATTTTTGTTGTTTTTTTCCTTACACTTAGTATTTAGTTTTGGCAAAGTAACTAACCCCCAACTTCTCCTCCCTCCCCTTTCAGACTCTCCCCAACCTCCGTGTCCCAAACTCAGTCCCAGTTGGTAGATTCCCCGTCAATTATCGCCGGAGCAGCAAAATAAGTAGTGGAAGCAGGTAAATGGTAATGCAGGGGAGGTTCTGCTTGGCGTGGTTTCCTTTCACCCCTTCGTTAACTGGAGGGGGTTGAAAGAATTTGGGTCGGTCGGTGATGGGGACAAGGCGTGGGCCACGGGAACACATATCGTCGGCGCACATGCCGCTTCCTGAACCGCTGACATCATCACCTACAAACAGAGGGTTGGGACATGAGTTTAATGGTACGACATACATGCAATTTTAGATAAGATAAGCCTTTATTGTCTCCTATAGGAGAAATTTGTCTTGGGCAGTCGAGAGAACACAAAAAATGGCGACGCATCGCACATAAACATGGTACACAAACAGTAAGCGTACATAAAACATAAGCATACATTATCTCATCCGAATGTGTTCAGTAAACATCCGATAAAAACCTCAGACAGGACCCCACTACCTTCCCCCACACTCACAGAAGAAAGAGAAAAAACCCACAGCACATCCTCCCCCTAATATTGCACTTAATTCTACCCAGATTGCACATTTCCCGTTAAATCATGCTATGCTCAAAACCTTATGTATTGCACAATGCCCAAGTGCAAAACTGCTCAATACCTTATCCCAAAAAAACAAACAAAAAAAGTGATGTTGCTTATGTATTCATAGAATTACCATATTAAGACCACTGCCACATACTCATACATATTAAACAAACATACATAAAACATACATTTGCTTAACTACTAGCAAGAACTATGAGGTTTACTATCCAGGTGCAGGCCCCAGAAAAAGGATGAGAATTTTGCCTTGTGTTACATACATTATGCTGAAGGAAAATATGACCTCAATTATTCAAAAAGGCACCTTTATTTAGGCCATGCATTTCTATACCTTAATTTTAACTACAAACTTTCTACCATTTTGCTAGAGCTCGTACAAGCTTAGATAGAAGTTTACTGCCTCCTCAGATAAACAGAAATATAGTTACTTCCCTTAATCTAGAACTTGTTAAAAAAAGCTTTTAATCATCGGCGAGCCATCTGGGATGAAGTTTCTTGTGAATGTTCTGTTGGAACTCGTGGGCTGTGATGGTAGAAGTACTCACTGGTGTCCTGAAAGTCCACATCCTGGCCGTTGAGAGCATTCTTCAAACGGTGCGTCATGATCTTCAGCTGCATTATCTGTTGGCGTATTGTCATGTCTGGTTTGGTGATGTCGGTTTCCACCTCAGGGTTGTTGATCTGGCTGGCGAGGCCATCACCGATCACCTCGGGAAGGTACCTGGCACACATTAACATTTGGTTTAACATGGAAGCACCTAGTCTAAAACGTTTCATCTCCTCGTCACAGTTAATTGGAGACTATACAGTATATTACTATTGCTGAACAGGGGACACTGTGGCCAAAAGTGGCAACGGCAGAAAAAAAGGCACATTGGATTCGCTTCATTTCCCAGGATTCTGTAGAATCTGCTGCTTTAATGACATCATCATTAGGTGACTGACAGTGGCCAGTGTGTTTGGAATAGGGGTGGGGGAAAAAATCGATACAGCATAGTATCGCGATATTTTTCGTGGCAATACTGTATCGATACACAGACGCCAAGTATCGATCTTTTATGATATATGTCTTGGTCAGTCTGTCTGCTTGACAATCCCATTTTGCAGCAATACAATTGAAGTGAGATGAACAAACAGAGAAATGTATCTTTTTAGATAAAACAAATGTTGACAAAATTGTCCTTTGGGGACATCATTTGAAACTGGGAAAAATTTGAAGTTGGAAAAAAGGTAATAAATTGCAATATATCGCAGAATATTGCAATATGTTTAAAATCGCAATAATATCATATCGTGACATAAGTATCATGATGATATCGTATCGTGAGGCCTCTGGTGATTCCCACCCCTAGTTTGGAATGGGACCACAAGCAGGAAACAACTAATATGTCTCTTGGTGAGATGCAGTGTGTTTACTTCTTGTTTGTGAAAAAAGACTGAAATGTTTATCTGTAACAAGCTAAAGTAACGTAAGTAAAGAGGAAGTCACGAGTTACTGGTCATACCAGAACAAATAAGGCTGCATCAGCAAAACCCCAGAGTGTAATGAGCATGGATGTGTTTCATTACGTCCGCCAAGGAGGTTATGTTTTTTGCTCGGTTTGTCTGTTTGTTTGTTTGTTGCTTTGCTGGTCAGCAGGATAATGGAAAAACTACTAGCCAGATTTTAATGGAACCTGCCGTAAGGGTGTAGCATGGGCCAAGAAACAACCCTTTACATTTTAGAGCGGATCCGAAACACAGGGAGGATACAAGAATTATTTTTCACGGGCATGGTGGCGTGACTTTTCCACTAGGTGGGGCTGCGGCTTTATAGGTATTTTGGCTGTCTCCGTTATGTTTGCAGCTGCGACTCAGCACAGACAGACACTCACTGGCTACATTTAGATGGTGCGTTTTAGTTTGACTGTTTGATTATGATGTTATATTTATAGTATTAGCGTTACTCAGCGTCACCCTAAAATTGGTCATAATGCAAGTTTAATAGTGGTCGCAACATAGGTTTAATAGTGGTCCTGACTGCTGGTTCTTCTGATAAATAGTTAAATAGTGGTCAAAACATTACTTTAACACCCGGGTCTGCCGGCGATCTCTGACGTTACTGTCTTTAAGACGCTGCAGCGGGCTCAGTTTTAAAGCTAGAGTGAAGGTATGAGTATCATGTCATGCTAGCTTGTAGGGAAAGGGGCTAAATAAACTGACGAGGGAAATACCGTGTCTAATCGTTTTGAAATATAATACATTTGAATATATATTCAAAATATATCCAGACATAAAGTGGTTGTGGTTGCAGATTTGCATAGCATAGAAGACTGGACTATTGGCCTTGGTGGAGGTCTGCGCTCTCTGAGTGCCCTTCTTGTTGCTTATTAATTCAATTTAATTGTAAGTGGAATATTGTAAAATATCTTCCATTCAAAACTTACTCAGTCTAGCTTTACTATACAATACAAATACCATGTATATATGATAAATATATTTGGTGGCTGAGACATACAGTCGGTTTTCCAAAAATTAAAAGAATAACAATATTACTTCAGTTGCACCATACAGTATCTGTTATATTGTGCATTAAACACCATTATTTTGTAAAGTATCAAGTACATTTTGTACTTTCATATCTTATTTTGAAATACATTTCTTTATAAGGTTTATATGCCTTACCTGGCACGGTTCATGCCGTTCCAGCACTTATCCTCGGCCCCTGTTCCAGTGGCCACTCTGTCACTGCAGAGAATGTTTGGGAGAGAAACCCAGTACGGCTGCATGTCCCTCAGTCTCGCGGTTACATCAGACACCTATGGCAGAGTTGACAAGAGCAAATTCATGAGCTTCTATACTTTGTTCAACATCACAGCATGATGGTACACTCAAACAGGAGAGTAAAAAAGACTGCAGTGCTCAGTCATCTGAGTCACTGATCCATCCAAGCATTCATTCCCCTCTAAACACCCCACAGTTGTCTGTGTAAAGGTTGAAATCAACAGCAAGAAGGGTTTAATTGCCCATGATGAGCAATGGCTCCCGGGTCATAAACCATTACTATGAATGGATCAGATTAAGCCATCAGAGAGCCATAATAAGGATAAATACGAACCAGTTTGTCCATTTTGTTAGAGCTGGTTCCCAACTTGTCCTCCACTGTAACCTTCACTCTCTTCATGGTGTCGTCGGGTCCCGTGCTGCTGGTTCCTCCCTCTCTGATGTTGCCACACGCCTGGAACAACTGGGGCAGGAGACAGTGAAGGAAAGACAAGACAGACATGTAGAGAGAGGACACATGAGCGGTTAATAAAAAGGGTGAAATGAGGAAATTAACTCAGTTCTGTTCAGAACTAGAATCACCGCCTTGCGGTTGTATGCCTCCGCCAACCAGTCAAGTTGCAGTTTACATTCATGTCTGCCTAGACTCATAATATAATGCAAATAAAAAGGTATTAAGTGTATTTTTTCTGGCGAAACATAGATGCTTCACACACATCTTCAACCTGGCAGCACAGATCTGTGTGTGTGTGTGTGTGTGTGTGTGTGTGTGTGTGTGTGTGTGTGTATGTGTGAGAGAGAGAGAGAGAGAGGCTGATGCTTTTCCTGGAAAACAGTTCATCCAAGTCACAGTTAAAACCAGTTTTAACAAATATACAGTGAAAATATAGCCTAGAAATCTAGACGCTTCCTAGCGGCAGCAAATGTAATTTGCAGCCAGGGTCAGTCTAGCAACTCTGACCAGAATTCTTTTTTTCGGAAAAAAACAAATTCTGGTCAGGCCAATCACATCGTGTATAGAGTCGGTGGGCGGGCTTAACATACGGACGGCAGAGTTGCAACAGTTCCACGTGAATTCCCTGCTACTTGAAAACAAAGAAGATGGCCTCTGCTGCTGGCGAACAGCGGTCTTTCGAATCGTCTTCAGCCGCGACTCTGGAAGACTTGGAGTTAAGCACTGAAGTCATTCTTAAAAAAAGGAAGATGTGTTCGGAGTTTTGCCGACAGGATAGAGCAAAAGTTGAATCTATCAACTAGCGTTGCTCTGGTTGGCTATGAGTGCAGAGGGAATTTGAAAGACAACCGTTTATCCCGCCCCTTGGATTAAGCCCTGCCAATGGTGAGTTCCCATACCCAACATCTTGATGTGGGTCTGGCTTGTCAGGCTAGTGAAACTAGGGATCAGGTGGGAAAATTCCCTCCACGGTGTACTGATACATCGCATTCACAAAAATGGGACGGACAACCTGAAAACATACTGCCTCCAGCCACGGCTATCCCCGGCCCAGAGGCATACAAATGTGTACAGTTTACTCAGCTTTCAAAACACGGCTAGAGCCAAAGGAGATTTAAGTTCTATACCATTTAATTCATCTTCAACTAGTAACTGAAACTGTAAGGCTTCAGACTCTGGCAATAAACTTTATTTTCCTACTTTATATGGTTCATATTGGTGTTGGTGTTAACGAGACTGAAATCTGATGCTGCTGAAACCAGCTCTCTGAATAGAATCCAATAAACCCATACTTGTACACAAAGAACCTTTGAGCACATCAGTACACACAAATCTCTACCTTTTGAAAGCCAACAGCGACGAGTGGTAGTGGTTATTTGCATGAACCCAAGTGTCAATCACAGCGTTGCTGCAGCAGAATGATTCACAGCTCAGAAAGCACTACTTGTCCCTATGGGGCTTACATTTTATAAATGGAGACCAGGGAATAGAGTAAGACTGCAGTCAATCTGCCATCCAATCTGGCCTGCTCAGAGGAGCCTCAAGCCTTTGAACCTTCACACATAACTATAAAATAATCCTGTCTTAAGCTTCCAGTCATGTCTGTCAGCATAACTCGTTGGTGTTGTGCAGCAACAGCAGATTGAATAATGGACATACAAAACATGGCATAGACTCTGTTACTGTACAACAGAATAGTGGCAGATAGACCTCAAGCACATTTACTTATGCGGCATGTTTTTATAGGGAAAGTACACATACATGCACAACATATGGTGGTGGTATTGGTGTCAACAGATTATATAAATAGGAGATAATCTGTCCTACGCAGTGTCTACCATAATACTAGGCCGTAGACTTGAATCGACTTCTGTGGGATCAACACGGCACTCTCCCCTGGAGATGAAGATCAGAAGCTGAGGCTGTGTGTGATTACCATACCGAACCAGGTCAGAGGCAGTCCGCCAGACTCTGGCTCACCTTAAGCCAGCCAGGCTCTTTAACAGCAAACCAGCACAGGGGAAGCTTTGTCTTTCCTCTCACCATCTCCACTGTTTTCCATCCTCACCAAACAACTTCCAATGCTGCCAGCGCCTTTTAAGGATCATATAAAACTGTTGCTCAATCACCATTAAACAGTGAAGTAAACGCTTGGCCCGCAGGCACTGTCATT
The DNA here is from genome assembly GCF_010015445.1 of Perca fluviatilis. Taxonomy (NCBI): domain Eukaryota; kingdom Metazoa; phylum Chordata; class Actinopteri; order Perciformes; family Percidae; genus Perca; species Perca fluviatilis. Next base: position 25,344,471 of record NC_053122.1, on the reverse strand, counting down.
ACTCACATCCTTTTATTTTAAATCAACAGCATTAATGTAATGGTAGGATAGGTGTTAATTCCACAAACAAATAAATGTAAGGGCAATAGGGGACACAGTCTCTCAACTGATGGATCCAGGGTATGTGTATCAGTTTGCACCAAGATGTTTGACTTTCTTACTTCTACTGCTTTACCAAGTGGTATGAATATTTTACAGCCCCTGAAATCTATTTCTCTTTAACATTAAATATTCATAACTAAATAGGCAACAATCAGCTAATGTGCTTCAGCAGGACTATGTGGGAGTGCTTTGAACAGATGTGATTGACAGTTGCCTGGCTACATAAGCAAATAAGGACAACTGCTGTCTCATTTTGATTCCAACATTGCTAAATCCTGATTGTTACATGGAAGTGTGTGACGTCATCTTTTCTTTAAATTTCCAACGGTGAACCACTATGAAGAGCACAGACACAAACACAAATACAGAAATCACTCTTGTGAGAAAAATAAAACTGTTTTAACTTTGGCAGACAGTTGTGTGTGTTTGTGTGTGTGTGGTAATGTAGGACCACCTGGCTCATAGAAAGTAGGTTTTCAGGGCCTTTTAAAATATAGTGCCAACCATTTTATGGATATACGATTGCCAGTTTGACTTTGATTTACTTCCCTCAAGCAGGAAAAAAGATACACATATTTAAGATGCACATACGGTTGATTTGATTGGTCTTGGCTGATGCAAGACCAGCACACCTACTAATACTGTATGTTCCAATGATGTTGAGGGGGTGTTGTATGTTACAGGCCTGCACAGCTCTCTACTGTTGTGTCTTTAACCAAATGAAAATCACAGGGGAGTACAGTGTACATTTTGTTTGTGATCAGCACTATTCAATATTTTGATACCGGGGATATTCAGTGGCAATGGTGGTTTAACTCACAATATCATTTGATGTCTTTTTCATGAACTCTTCATTGTATTCTGTGTAGTTTGTATGGTTTAGTTAGCTGTATCTGTGTACCAATGTGTGCTCTGACCTTGCTGTTGATGGTCTCTATATTCTCCATCATGGTAGACATGCCTTCTGATATGCGATTGGGGAGGGTAAGGACCACGCTCTCCACACCAGATGGACCATTGAAGCGACCGGCCACCTGCATCATTGTTTCTACAAAGAGGTACAGTTGGCGTGACGAAATTGTGAATTGTTTCATATGTAGTACGCTGGTAGAAAGATTCCGATGTATTCACTGCACAAAGTCGGGTTTGAGCAAACATATGGCTGAATTGGATGCATGTGTAAATGTGTGTGTGCTCCCCACCTGCCAGATGTCTCCACTCGGTGTTGAGGTCAGCCTGGTTGGCCAGACAGCCCTTCATGACGTTGCTGCAGTAGTTGGCACACGGTCTGGCAGAGGCCATGCCGCGGCAGTGGGGACAGTAAGTCATCCTCATCATGGCCCGCGTGCACTCAGTGCTCATCTGCACCTGGGGTAGGTCACAGACAGAAATAAACATACACCACCTGGATGAAAAATGACTGTTTTTGTCAAGTATATATGATCTAATAGTCTACAAGATACAAATGACAGCAGCACTTGATCAAACTGTACATTTGACCAGGTTCACTGTTCGAAGCCCTGCTGTCGCAAAACTGTGGGAGGTCACCTCCCATGATGACCTTTTTTCAGTTTGCACCAGTCATTCATTCAACACAGTTTCCTTGGAAACCACTTTGGGAGAACTCGCTTTTTGTTTCACATGCAATGAAAAGGCCCTGACATTCATACAAGTATTCTCAGTCCCTCACTCCATCCTTCCAGCTTCCTCCGTTTCTCTCTCGATCCCACAAGGCTGTTCCCCCAGGAAAGGGCCTTGTTGCGTGAAAAGTGAAACTGGGTTAATACCAGTAAGCTCTGTTCACAAGAGAGTACCGCTATGCATACAAAACCTCAGGAAGTGTGTGTGTGCATGAGACAGAGAGAGCAAGAGAGAGAGAGAGAGAGAGAGAGAGAGAGAGAGAGAGAGAGAGAGAGAGAGAGAGTGGAATGAGCCCAGCTACGCATACAAAGCTCCTCTAAGCTGACATCTGGGCCAGCCTGATGCTTTTCCTGGAAACATTTCTTCCAACAGCAAAGTCACAGTTAAAACCAGCTTTTTAACAAATATACAGTGGAACTAGGACAATAGGGATCACGTGGGAAAACAAACCATAGATGCGTTGAACACTCTGCAGACCTGTCAGTAGTAAAGATAGTCTGCTTGGCATAATTGGGCATACAAATGATCATTCTCAGGCCATGGACAATAGTGATAACTATAATCAGCATTAACAAAGGCAGATCCTCGGTAGCACTTGTGCTTCATGGTGTAATTAGTGTGTGCATCTTAGTATTGTATGTAGTTTATAGCTCTTTACAGATTTTCTTTAGTGATCCACACTTTCTCTCACGCTTTCAAAACGTCCTTTCACCAGTTCTAATGTTAAAAATGTGGTTGTAACGTTTCAAACAGCCATGAATGTGTACTGTTGCTAGTCTTTTTTTCTCGGTATTCAATGTCTATTTATGACTGTATCAACCCAGTTTCCCCACAAGGATCATTCAAATTTAATCTAATCATATTTGATGCACATAGGGCAAAAGTAATGTATTTTGACAATGCTTCAACTCCAAATGAAATCATAAACCACATACAAAAAAATAGGCCTACATTAGTAAATGCATCTCTGATGTGTAAAAGAGATCAATAGGATAACAATGTAAGTATTGCCAGTTGCACAAGGAGGACAGTATAAAGTGAAATAAGTGACACAGAAAAGCAATAACCCCACCACATTCCCAGGCTTAATCTCAAGTCATATGAGACATGAGTCAGATCCTAACTCCTGCCCTCCTTTTCTCCCCTCCTCCCATCCTTACCCTACCTCTCATTAGCCAGGGATGAGTCAGACGAATGCTTCTTCTGTGAGAGAGAAGAGTGAGGGAAGGGAGTGTGCAGGGATAAGTGAAAAAAAAAGAAAAGAAACGAGAGAAAAAAAAACGAGAGAGATAGGGGGATGTTAAAAAAGCTACAAGATTCACCAAGGGCGTTGGCAGGGGAGTACATAAAAAACAGGGTGATGTTAATGAAATACTTATTAAGGGGAGACAGTCATTAATTCTGTTTCTGTTACATCATCCAAACAGTATTAATGCTGGGAAATCCCAGGCCAGCCCCAACAGGCACGAAACAGTGTGTAACTCCTCTGTGGTGCTAATTGGAGGTTGATGTTGACAACTTCCTCTGTATCCTTGGAGCTGCGGTGCATCAGGCACTGTGAGGAAGGGTCTGTCAAATTAGAATGTAATAAACGGGTTAAATTGGGTTGGGACTGTCCGGGAAAGAAGAAGACCTCAGCCCACTTGGCAGAGAGTGATAGGTGGAAGGCAAGGTAGGGAGAAAAATATAGAAACTGACTACATGTAAATTGTTCTGATATTCTGCTGAAACGATAGCCTGGATGCCAGCCGAACTTAGCCCCGCCCACAACATTTGAGGTCGGGAAGTTCGGTCTGGACTCGATCCGTTGCGGAGCAACTATGCTTGAACCAGAGCTGTTTGGACCAATCAAATTGTCAGGGCGGGCTTTATACAATGATGGACAGATGATCAACAGTAACGTAATCAACCACGTCACCAAAGAGCGCTTGGGTTGAATTTGTTTACAACAAAGATGGGTGCCATCGCGTCTGTTATAGAGGATATCGACAGCGCATTCATTTTAAAAGAGGAACAGAGAACCGCGATCACGTATAGTATACACGTTGCCACACCCGTCCGCACGATACGGAAACTGACGCCTCTGCCTTTGCTCTGTCGAAGCCTGCCTTTGACTTGCCGCTTTTGTGAAAACTGTCTCCGTTGCTCTGATTGGTTGTAGGTCTATCCAATTGACTGCAGAGGCATTTTCTTTCCTGGTTCAGTTGAAACAAGCCCCATAATCACATCCCAATGGAGCAGTATCACCGTGCGTTCATGGACATCGTAAAAAAAAAAATTCCGAGTGAAAACGTCATCATTCACGTCAGAGGCGGGAAACTGGGGCTGGATTTTGCTAACCGAGTATCCCAGTTGGTGACGCGTTGTTGACAACTGACGTTTGATGTAGGCGACTTTGGTTCACTGAACATATTTCAATGACGATAAACTGTTTATTGTGGACAAATGCCTCTGCCAAGAAACATACACAGACATAACATGTTTCAAATTATTCATAAATAGGCCCATGTATCAAAAAAAAAACAACACCTTATCCGTGTCCTACCCCGTTCCTTGTCCTGCAGATAACACAAACACCTGTCCATGTGCTGTTTCTATGCTCGTATAAGAAAACAGCAGCAAATCTTTTGTTATTGTGGCCTCCATGTTTTCACACACCTGATGCTCTAGGCTACGGCCAACCGTTGGTGGCAGTCATGCAACAAGTTTTTATGCCAAACGCCAATATAACAGAAGAAGAAGAACACGCATCCCGACCATGTGAACGCTGCCAGTCGGAAAAACAACGTAATCACGGGGGCGGTCCCTGTTATTCCCAGGTGGCATGAACGCAGCATCAGACTCCTATTCTGACTAGAATCTGAGTATGACGACGTCAGGCTACTTAAACGATGTCTCGCTTTTACAAAAGGATACTACAACTCTGATTAGCCTTTTAGTGTTCAGAGCAGATTCTACTTTAGTTTACAGTTTGTTAAATGATATCAATCAGATTTTGTAATCAATGCGCACACACATGCACCCATGGCAACCCTGAAACCACAGAGCCTCCCCACATCACAAATCCCAATTTAACCCCTGGTAATAGGACTCATAGACTTAGGGCTGCAACTAAGAATTATTTTCATTATCACTGATTGGATTGATTATTTGTCTAATAAACTGATACATTTGTTTTAATTAAAAAGCCCATCTCAATTACCCAGAGCACAAGGGGTTGACGCCCTCAGATTTTTCAACCAATTGATAGAGATATAAAGATATAAAACAGGGAAAAGAAGAGTCAATCCTCATATTTAACTGAAATAAAATGATTTATGGCAAAATTACCAAACATGCTGTTGAGAAACACACCCGCACACGAACACACACACACACACACACACAAGCCCTCAAAACTAAAACGGATGCCATTGCCTATTAGAGAGATGGATTGACAGCAGTGCGGAATAAATCTTTGAAGCAGTGAGTCACTCACACTCTGACCTGATTCCAATCATCTCCACGCTGGCCCATCGAGAGATATCAAAAGAAAGTTTTAGGTGTGAAATACTCTCTTTGATGTTTGCACGTGTAGCTCTTTGACATGACTGTGTTACATTTTAAACACCCATACCCTTACTTGTCCCTGCTTCACCTTCACAGCACGCTCCCCACACCTGTCAGAACCTTCTACAGTATATTGCTCGTGGCAATCGAGCCAGCGACTCTTCTGTGTGTGTGTCTCTCTCTCCCCCTCTCTCTGCTTGTCTTTCCTCTGTTATTAGTAAGGATATATGAGCGACCTCTCCCCCTCGTGTTATAGTGCGAGACAATCCAGACTCCTTGCCTCCAGAGTGAGCCATGCGGCGCGTGGCCTACTTCCTCCACTCCCCTACCCGAGGGAATAAAACAGGGGACACAGCAACGGGTGCAGGCCTGAGCGAAGCAAGGGAGGAATTAATGTCCTACCAAAAAGAATGACTGCGTCTTACTGTTGAGATCTCCTTTTCTGTTTCACAAAAACTTTCTCAGATGTTTCAGTTTTTTTTCCACGCACCTTGGTCTCTTGCTGTATTCCTTTCATGACCTTTCGCCGTAGTTCCTATTTCAAGGCTAATCCAACTCGAACATATTATATGTTGGTAGCAAACACAAGCACTTCCTTGAAAGACATTTGAAGCACACACATACACAAAGAGAACACTACTCTCTCCAGCTTTACACTCAAGCAGTGTGATACCTCCCTGAGCAGCGTGTGGTAAACATCTTCAGTCGCTGGGCCCTTTAAGTGGCAACACATAGCTATATATAGGAGCGGTTGTCTCATTAGGGCCCAATCAATCGAAGATAGAATTACAGGGAAAAGGATGGGAAAGATAAGATCCAAATTTGTATACCACGCTGTTCACACTGAAAGGGGTGCACAGGGTGCAGCTTGGGGAAATACAAAACAGACACGTTTTTACGTACAATTTACTGGGTGAGGAAGGAGAAAAAAGGATTGAGTGAGCAGTAAGATAGGGGGAAAAAAGAGGATGCTGGAGTTTGTCACAGTCTTTTCTTCCCTTTTCTTGCGTTTTCTCACTGTCTCATTTGTTCCCATCACAGCGCAGTGCTGTTCCAATATGTTTAAGTACAGCACAATGCTGATTGTGTGCTGGGGAAGACAGGGACACAGACTGACACACAGATTATGAATTTGAAATTAAACAGCTGGTTAAACAGGCCCCGACTTGGACGACTCAAAGACAAATTAGACATTCTCTCTTCTTGCACAGTTCAAGGGACCTAGCTTGGAAATTCTCGTTAACGGAGCTTGACCAAGTGTGTCCATAGTGCCTGTTCTCACAATACGCTCTTGCCTTCTCTTTTTAATATTGGTTTTAACTTTTAGAGCTTTAAATGGTCAGGCCCCAGAATACATTGCTGACTTGTTACGCTCATACTCCCCAGGCCGTGCCCTTCGATCAGCAGGCCAAAGTCTCTTAATGGTCCCAAAGACTCGCTATAAAACACGGGGAGACCTGTCCTTCCAGGCTGTAGCCCCCAGACTCTGGAACGCCTTGCCCTTGCTCCTCCGTGTGGCTGATTCTGTTGATTCTTTTAAAAGACAACTCAAGACACTGTTATTTAAACAAGCTTTTAGTTGATTCGGCTTAATTTATCTTTGACTTTTTAAATGTTTTATCCTCATCCAATGTATTTCAATGTGGTTGTACCTTGTGAAGCACTTTGTGATTTTTATCTGTGAAAAGCGCTCTATAAATAAACTTTACTTACTTACTTACTTAAGACTTTTGATAAATGTGTTATAATAGAAGGCAGCCCATGACCTTACTCAGAGTGGCAGCCGCTCCAGTGCACTGGTATTAGCGCTGGTGATAACATTTTGTAATTTTGTAAAAGCTGTGCTAATTATTAACACATTTCCCCCAGCCAGCCTTGTTTAATGAACATATTGCTCACTGTCTTTCAGCACCAACAAAATGGCATCAGTCAGGAAATGTGCATTAGGAAGTAGCCACACAGGGGTAATGTGCTTCCCTGTTGGAGGGGAATGATGGAATAAGGATGTGTGTGTGTGTATGTTTACTTCCGTGTGTACGTGAATGTTTTTTTCTAAGATAGATGCATATCAGTTTAGAGTCCTGCTGGCAGTGGGCGAGCTCGGCAGAGATCATAAGCTACTCTGCCTCGGTCCAGGGGTACACCCATGGGACGCAAATCACAAACAGCAATTTCAACACAGCATGCTGCCCATGCTAACTCTCATCCTTACTTCCCTGTTTGCTTGCTTGAGTCAAAGCGTAGTAACTGTGTCTAGCTCCGTTGGACTAGTTGCATGATTCCCTTAGATCCAGGTCAGGCAGGTTTAGCTGTCGCTGTCACTGTCTTGTTTTTCACTAGCTACGCCAGAGTAGCTGTGTTCATGATTATGTCTGATTTTACTCCCCTGTGGCTGTGCTGTGCTAGGCTTTGCTGCGTGCAGGCACTTAATTGAGACATCAGGTCCCTACGTGTAGGTGTGAGACGTTGCGGTTACTTTCTAGGCCAAAGAGATGCAGAGAGAGATATGCTAGGCCAGGCTGTCTCACTCTGTATTCATACAGTACTGTATGTGCCACTCGCAGTGTGAGCCAGAGCACATATATCAGAGCGAAACGCAGACGGATTATATGGATTCTTTCTTTGACATGTATCCAAATGTGTGGCATTGCAGTCATGTAGTAGCACAACAACCTATTTCGTCATTTTCTTTTGTCCTTATTTCATGCTTGCAAACGGCCTGACCTTGTAATATTTCTTCAAAGTAAGAATTGTACTGGAATATTCGTCTCTGGCGCAGCATCTGTTTCCTCAAAAAAGATGCGTATATTTCTCATGGGGCCACTGCACTCTGCACCCTCCTTGCCCAGTGTCTGACGGGAGATATTCCCCCCCCCCGGTGCATCAATACTGGCCACCTCCCTTTCAGGAGCTGAAATGATTTCTCAGTCTTGCTCTGATCTTAACCTTACTCTTGTCTTATACACAGAGGGGACCATTTCTCTTGGGAGATATTAACCCTCCCCGCGGCCTAGGGAGACATTTTTCAGCGTGAGGCTGACATTAACTGTTGTTGCAGGGGCTGATTGTCTGAGCCGGGGGCCATACTTTATGGAGCCTCTCGTTTCCACCAACATTGATCTGCCACTGCTTTATACTATGCACACGGACTGATAAAAACGTGCCTGTGTGTGTGTGTGTGTGTGCGTGTGTGTGTGTGTGCATGTCTGCGTGTTCACCAAGAAGAGATGAATACGGACCCCTTAACAGAAGAATACCAATGAACATGTACTGGGAGCAGAGGATATGAGCTTTGTGGCAGATTAGACACCAGTAAAAAAGGTATGCTGGGCAATTAGTCGCTTTCATCAAATACAATCAAAGTAAACCAGCATGCGAAGTATGAAAATGGGACTATCATTTTACGGGAAAGAGACCTATCACAGGTATTGGACGGAGGTGATGCCATTGAAAATGAAAAGGTAAGAAAATGGGAGAGAAAACAGTTGCAGGGTGGGAAGAGAGTTTTTTTTTTTTACCTGGGACACTTTGCGCACCACCTCCCCACTGACCACCAGTCCCTGAACAAAAGAGCGTGCTGCCACAAATGTGCGTGTGACCATCATCTTCATCACACGGGGTGTGTCTCCAAAGGGCCGCAGTGTCTCTATCTGCTTGGACACACACTCCAGGTACTCCTCACCTGCAACCAGCATACACATTCATTCAAATCTTTATCTAAGTAGAGAACACATCTAAAAATGATGCTTAAATAAAGCAATATCAAAATCTTTACAAGATGAATAAATGGGACATAAAATTGACATTGTCAAATCCTCTTCATATTTTCTGCTCTTTGTCTTACGTATACAGTATATTGTATATCAGTAGTGGTCTCAGGCAATAAAGCCTTGCTCGAAATGCATCATTAACCCATGAATTAGCTCTTGGTTGTTATTTGGTGTTCTCAGAAAAAGCTGGATGTACCTATGACATATTGCTTGTTTGCCTGGTAGAAGAGCTTCTCCAGCAGCCTGGCCCAGAATTCGTTGAGCACCTCTTCCAGGTTGACATTGGAGCCTCGGTAATAGTGCCTCAAATCCGTATACAGGTCAGAGAAGAACTGGGAGTTCTGGGAGTATACGGAGCCCCAAGTTGGAGGGAAAGTCTCCTGTAGACTAATCGTCGAGCGGTTCAGCAACTCCAGGAAGGAACCTAAAAACAGTTATAGAAAATGAATGGTTTAAATCTCACATTAAATCATATTTACAGTGTCAGCAACCACACACTGCACATTATTATTTTGTCCTGTGCTATTTTTTTCCCCTTAACTTCACATTATCCCACCCACTTATGTACTGTGTGCTGCTCCATATAAAGCCAATCATTAACACAAGATGTATCCACTTCTCAGAGCCATAAAGATGTCTCTAATATTTACAGATAACCACTACAGCAAATGCACAGATTCTTTTTTTACAGAATTTCCTTCTTATTCTAACTGCTTTGTACCAACGTTGCCTCATGCTGTCAGTATACTGAAAGCTGATATATGTGAGAGTCCCTCGAGGAGATGTCAGAGAATTGACAGCGCTTCAGGGTGCAGTATATACTGCTCCGAGTGAGGATTTACAGATATATGATACAGACAGACAGACAGACAGACAGACAGACAGACAGACAGACAGACAGAGGCAGACGGTCTTGAAAGAGAAAAAAAAGTAGAAGAATGTTGAAGTCTGACTGAGACAAGAACAAACAAAAAAAAAAGCAAATGGAAACACAGAGCTGCACGCAGAGTGCAAATCCAAACCCTCCACTAATGTTCTCAATGTTTCATCCAAAGCATTTACAATCCCAAAGGGATACAACTCCACTAATCTCCACAGCCTCCGAAAAATAACACAGAGTCTACAAAAAACGGAACGTTTTAAGCTCGTGAAACTGTTGTATTGGGTTGCAACAGACTGGACAGGTGTAGCTAAAACTGATGACTCACTGCACTGCATTTCACGGGTCATGGGTGAGTTTCCGTGTAGGTGCCTATATTGTTATATAAAGTTGATTTTCATGAACCCCAGCCTTTCTGTGGCCAGTGCCATACACATTTTTTTTCATCTTTCTGGTGTGTAAACAATGTTTATAAATGAGGCCCCTGTTCTGACAAATGTATTGCAGCAGAATGTGCAGCACGCCACTGTCCCCAAACCATCCATCCATTCAGGATTAACATTTGCTCTGCATCTCCGACACACACAAGGGGTTCAAACCTGGTGCATGTGTGTGTTTGTGTTAATCTGTTTGTTTGTTTGTTTGTCTGCCTGTCTGCCTGTGTGTGTATACGTGCGAGTTTGTGCGGCAGGGAGATGGGAAGCTATAGTCTGCGTCGGTGTTTACTTTGTAGGTGTCTTATCTCTGCCCGCCACCACCTCAGATCGGGAGGAGACGAGAAAAGAGCGGGTTGTGGCCTCCACAGGGGACACCGCCTGGAGTTAGCTTATTCCCCTAACGAAGCAGTTTTTAGAAACATCATAACACAAACTTCTACCACACACACACACACACACACACCAGCATGTTTAAAACTATATAAAAACACACCCTGTCTTCTAACAGTTTCCATGACGACAGCATACGAAAAAGCCAAGGTAAACAGTAGCAAGACACACATGCCTAAAGACAATCACAGCACTTGGAGTTACATAACATTTGAATAATGCTAAGCTCATCCTGACCCATCTGCGTGGCATTATCCAAGCATTGGCCTTGTTGAATGCTGTATCTCTGTTCTTCTTTCCCACTCATCAATAAACACCAGCCGGCCTGCTGCACCGCTGCTCTTATTTGCTGCTTTCGTCTGGCATTTTCACAGACTCCGGGCTAAAAAGGTCTACTCTAGGGCTGCTCGATAGTAGGAAAATATCTAATTGCGATTATTTTGACTGATATTGCGATTGCAATATGATTCACGATATTGGAGGGAATGATCATTTTTCTATCATTATTCTCATTTTCATTGAAAACTCGACGGAAGTGTGATTTTTTTTTGCGAGGATCTGTACCAAACAAAGATTGGATTTGCACATTTGGATATTGCACTAGTTCATATTGCGATTTCGATAAAATTGCGAATAATTGCGCAGCCCTAGACTACTCTCATCGGATTAACGGTCATTCTTTGCGCTTAGTGAGTGTTTCCGAAGTCATCTTGGAAACATCAAGGGGCACCTCTCCAAGTATCCAAATTTGGTTTGGTTTAAAAAGCTCTACACTCTGACACATCAGGTCACGTTCCTTCTCATACAACCACAGGCTTGTTCGGTGACACGACCAATTGCCTTTTGACGTTTCCCTCAGTTGGGTTCATGCCCAAAATAATGTATGTGAGTGTACATTATATCTGAGTTATAGTAATGTTGGAACAATGAGCTCTGGGCATAAATGTTTACTTCTGAGGGGTTAAAAAAATGCAACGGAGTACTGATATGTCATAACAAATTCCATTTTCTTTTTTTTTAAATACTGGCCTGCTTTTCCTCGTTGGTGTGATATAAGCAAAAAAACACTGGAAGAAACAAACCAAACCAAGTAACTATTTGGTTTTAAGGCCTACTGTAAGATGACAAGAATGATGGGGGACCGGCTTGAAATTGTGCAATATGTTCTTTATAAATAAATGAGTGTAAAGGCAAAGAAGTCTATTTTCTAAAGGCAGACAAGGCTGACGCATATGTTTTCAACAAGATAAAGCAAACTAAGCTCCTTATTATTAGCTACAGATCTCAGAGTGCAGAGCAAATGGCAACTTAATGAATGCTGTGTAGCCTGTGTCTTAGAATATAATGCTTGGTGAGATAAATGCTTCTGACATGCAGCGGCCGTGTGTCCAGGGTTTGTTTAGCAGCGAGACTTCCTAGGTGGATGACACATCGTTCCCCTGTTTCCTGTCACTCAAACTATCTAGAAACACAGTTCTGGGCCAGCCTCAAAGCACCGGGAGAGCTGCGTCTGTGTCGCTCACACGAGCACACGGGTTTATGCAAGCCAACACACAAAGACATACTTCCAGGAGTCAGCAGAAAAGCACGTGCACACACATGTACGCAGAGAAACCAACTTCAAAGTGACACATTCCCGTGCACACACAGACGCAGAAGGATCCCAGAGCCTCTCACTCAGACACACAGCGGCAGTCAGACGGACGGACGGAGAGCTGCTGTGACAGGCGCAGCTTTGCTTTTTTAATCCCCATTAGAATTCGTTCCTGCTGTGTACTGTCAGCCATACTGTAAAACTGCCTCAGGTCTGGCTAAATGAAATGAGTTTCAGCAGACATAGTTTCATTCAGGTGATGGAGTGAAGTTGTTTTCGCCATTAAATGAAGTTAAGGCTGCTCGATTATGAAAAAAAAAAAAAAAAAATCATAATCATAATCACGATTATTTTGGTCAATATTGAAATCACGATAATTGAACACGATAACTCATTGTCTTATGGAAAGATGTTGCAATTCTTGAACTTCAAAAAAGGTGAAACAGTAAAACAAATCAACAGTGAAAGCACCTTGAACTGGGAAATGTCCCTTAATACTTTTACCGTTTAAACTTTTTTTATTATTATTATTATTCAGAACACGAGACATAATATGAGTTTACTTGCAAAACGTAATGTGCGTTTTTTTCCGATTACTCTGTTTTTGTGATCATTAGGAGCCGGAATCGTAATTGCGATTAGAATTTCGATTGATTGGATAGCCCTAAATGAATTATGCATATTTGTGTTTACAGTCTTTATGTGGTTAGGGCATGTTTTGAAGTGCTCTGGGATCACCACATGTGGAGGGCAGATCTTGGTAAATGGTATCATGCTGTCCAGTTCTCCTCTGGCCTTCAGCTCTAGTGAATAATGAGCATCATTAGTATGACACAAAGCCCCCTGTGCATGTGTGTGGAAATGACCTTTCTCATTCTTCATTCGTTTGTGTTTCCATGATACAGGGAGATACAGGGAGCTACAAGCTCATTCCTTCCCTCACCCCTCCTCCGTTTTACACTCTCCCTCAATCTTCTATCATCCTATAAAGCATAACCTCCACCTTCTCTCCCCCAGTGTCTGCTCTCCAGGGGAAGGAGTGATGGGAGAGGGCACCTGATTGCTTATATCCCAGGAGGGCTGCAACTAACGATTCTTTTTTATTGTCGATTAAGCTGTCGATTGTTTTCTCCATTAATCGATTAGTTGCTTGGTCTATAAAATGTCAGAAAATGGTGAAAAAATGGCAATCAGTGTTTTCCAAAGCCCAAGAGGACGTCCTCAAATGTCTTGTTTTGTCCACAACTCAACAATATTCAGTTTACTGTCATAGAGGAGTGAAGAAACTAGAAAATATTCACATTTAAGAAACTGGAACTTTTTTACCTTTGACCTTAATTTTGAACTTTTTTTCCTAAGAAATGATTTAAACTGATTCATTGATTATCAAAATTGGCGATTAATTTAACAGTTGACAACTAATCGAGTCATCTTTGCAGCTCTATATCCCAGCACATTGGGCGTGGAGTGGATAGTTTTAGTCACGTTCACTGTAGCAGTCGGCAGGACACTATCACCCCTCATTGTACACAAACCTTAACATAGGTGATGTCAGTTAGTTGTAAAGATCGATAATTACTATTTTTGTAGCTACTCTATCTTGCCCGCTAACTCTTAGTCATTTCGAATTGCATCAGGATAGTTAATTGTCGTCTGATCCAAATATTTGATCAAATCATTCACAAATAACATAAACTTTGAAAATTTTAAAAAGTCAAAGTCAATTTCTTTACAGTATATTGTTATACCTGATGACGTTCGAGCAGACCGACACGGTAAATTCACAAATAAATATTATTAATAAGTATACCATCAGTAAAATAGACAGTGTGCAGGAGTTAATCTTTTTATTTACAACCCAGAATTTATATACAGTAAAAAAAAAGGGCTTTACAATCTGTTGAGCATATTACACTCTCTCTGTCCATAACCATACCAGACTGATTATACTTGTTAAAACAGTAGGTCTGGGCTATAATTCACTATTGTCATGTATCAAGTTTAAGTGGAATCATATTGTGACTCTATGATCTTATCATAACTGCTGCGCAAATGAATAACTTCAAGCAAGCTGTTTAAAAACGCGCAAAATGAGCTACTGAGTTTGCTATGATGTGACGCATACTGTAATAGTGGGACATAGTTCATTATTTTAACCATCAATAGCGTGTTGTATAAAAATATTGGAGAATATCCTTTTTTTAAATCATGATAATCCATACTCTTTCAAAATGAACAGCAAACGTTTTTCTTTAATGTGACAGAGGAAAATCTCTCTCGCCACTCTCTACCTCCATCCCATTCTGCTTTTCATTTTTTTTTCTTCTTCTCTCTAACACACACACTTAGAATAAGCCAAGTCAAGCATGTGTGTCTTAATGACTTTCTTCCCGCGGTGAGAGGGGAGTTAATGATTTCATTTGTAATCACTCTGAGCTTCCCATCCAGGCCACCTTGACATGTCAGAGGCTTATTTTAACTATATTCCTACGTCCACTTATCCCACTGCTTCTAAACCTGATTAAACACACGCAAGCACGCACGCACGCACACACACTAAAGTGTACACACCAACCCTTAAATGCCATAAAATTACTCTAAAGAATTTCCCACTCTTCTAAACTCTTAGACTCAAACCAGACAAGTGGCCTTTACCTTCACGTGCCCTGTCTCTATCTCCCTGGGGTCTCTCACTCTGTCTCCTGTGTCAAGTTGGGTTATTGACAGTGACAAGAGATTCTGTGTAACCCAGAGGTACCACTGATGTTCCTCCAGCAGCCAATCACTCTCGCTGTTCCCTTCTCACACAGAGGTATTGACTGACCAAGGCTTGTGCTACTCATTCCAGGATAATCCAGATTCAAGGTTCTCATACAGAGGGCTTAACGGGTCTGGCAACATTTGCCGCTGTCTAATAAAGTTGCAACTCACACCAGCTGCTTGACTAATCTGATCTAAAACAGGTTGGTGATTAAGTAATCACAGGCTGACAAGAAATCACTGAACCTTTAATGACTTGTTATTTTCTCACCAAACTCTCAGGTCTCCCATGAAAACTCATGTTGGTGTTTGTTTCCTCCAATTGGCAGTTAACATTGTCTTGCATGTGCAGGAAATGTTTCAAAGCACTCGGGACTATGCCGAAGGACTAAAAAAAATGTATCAAATATGTAATCCTGGGAAAAGCTTGATCTTTAAATCACATGGTTCTTTGCAGGAGAATGACACTACCCACGCATTGAAATGGAAGACAAATTGAAAGTAAATACTCATACACTGGTGTTGACATGAATGCTTAAGTGTGCTGTAGATGCATGCACTCACTCACATACAGTTATTGGCCATAAATAGAAAACTAGCTAAGAAACATGACAGATTAACTGAGTTCTGGCAGTGTGCCAGATACTGACAAGATCAGTAAAAAAAAATGAGAGGGAGTAAGACAGGAAAACAGGGCTGCAAAAGCAACAATTGAATATCTCTTTCATATCGGACAGCCTTAATTCTATTTGTCCATTTGGCAAGTGCTGGATGATCATATTAGCTAGATGGTTCTTTGGCAGGGAGGATAGAGACAGAGAGCAAAAGATGAGGCATATGCCAAGAGAAGAGGAGAGGAGAGGAGAGGAGTTGAAAATCAGGTGCCATTGGTGCATTAAAAAATAAAACTAGAAAGTACTCAGAGAGCACATAGAGTACCTCCGCCAAGCCTGTACACTGCTCTAAATTTGTTATTTTAATGATGGAACATTTTAAGCTGCATCTGGATCCGATCTGCATCAAAATACACAATCATGTTGATTGGGCGGCAGCTGCAGTGACTTTTGGGGAATATCCAAATCATGTCTGGGAATATTAGGCGTTTAAACAAGAATGAATTGTGCAACATCCGTGTGACTCAGGACTACTGAGTTACGGGTGATTAACTTCATGTTGCCACCTGTAAGCTAACTGTCATAATAGCCAGGTTCGCTCAGACTGTCACCTGCACTTAAAGGTTAAAAGTACATCATGTATTCAAGAGGCATTTAGCCATGCATGAAATGTGTAACTGTAGTGAACGGTTTGGCAACAAAAAAATTACAATGGCAGAAAATCATTTTTGGTATATACAGATAGACTTCCATCTTCTCCTGGTTAGGAAATTATCAAAGTGTTTAATCAATGGCAGTATGGTGGTCCAATTTGCACAAACTACTTTCCTCCTTAATTTAACTGAAATATGTTAATCCGATTTTGAGATATTCGCTTAACAGGGCCCAAAACATATCCTCTATGTTTACTGAGAGGCACAGCGCTACACACACACACGCACGCACGCACGCACACACACACGCACACGCACGCACGCACGCACGCACACACACACAATCCACAAGCACAATGATCCTGAGCCCTTCCCTTTGTTAGTTCCCTACCTGTGCAAGGACAATATAAATAAACACAACAGGCACAAACAAACACTGCTGTCCTGGGCGCTCTGAATGCACAAATGATGATATGGGAGCCATTAGACTGTTTATGTGTCAGTCTGACTCTCCATCAATAACGACACTTATCACACACATACTGTGCACCAGGAGCACTGCAAGCCCCTCAGCCAGCATTTAGATGCTATTAAAAAGTCCCTTATATTAAACAAGCCGACACATCACATAATGCATGTCATTTATCAACAGGCTCTCTGTGGAAGCTTGTTTTCCATATCCTCTCTTCTGATTTTCCCTTACTAGCATTATGCACCATTTACCCATGTATGTTTCTTTTTCTATCCATCTGGTTCTCTTTTTTTTCAGCTGTTTTCCCATGCTTGTTACCTCCCAAGCTCCATACCGTTCCTTACCCTCACTTTCATTTGGTTCTGTTTCCCTCTATCTCATCTTACTTTCCACCGCTTGCCCCACTGTCATCCTTTCTAACACATGCATTCCTCTTTCTTTTTCTCTCTCTTTCAAGGCGCCATCGCTCCTAGTGAGTAATGTGTTTGGCATAATTAGGCCAGTGTACTCCAGGTCCCCACCGACGTGATTTGCATGCAGATAAAATGAGCCAATCAAGCACCACAATGGGAGCAGATGTCCTTGTCTCTGATGACATCATCAGAGGTGACCCTGAAAGCAGGAAATTAGAAGGTGGGCAGCGAGACGTGGGAGGTGGGAGTGAATCAAGTCTGTAGCTTAATTGTGGGAATATCACAACACAGATGTAGAATGGGCCACCAGTGTCCAATCTTAGTAAACATGGGTTTAGTGATTTGGAAGTGAAAAGAAAAGAAAAAACACACGGCTAAATTTGGTTGAAAACAATCAGCGGCCAGAGTATAAGGTACACCGAGCTAAAACTAATGCAGTCAAATACAACAACCTGCAATAAGGCTCACCTTAAAATGTTAGAAAGGTCTTGATTACACTTGAGGTTAATTTGAAAGCTGTAGTCAGTGGTGCTGTTGAATTGTATGGTGTTATACAATACTGAGAGGTGTTTCTAAAATGTTGTAGACGTCAATGTATTGCAGGTCAACTACACATTGAAATATAGTCATCAACTCAAATGTGTTCCAGTTTTAACCTAGAAATGCATGTTTTTTCACTTGTAAATTAGCAAAATCTCTTCTTATTAAGATTAGAGCACAGTGTTTTCTCTGTATCAGAACTCCCAAGTGAGCTGCCAGACGAGTCGCGGACAAGAAATCCGCAGGCTGCCGCTTGCTATCGGCCGATGGTGATACAGACTTGTCCTTTGATCCAAGTTTAGGGCCTGTTTCCTCAATCTGATAGGATACAATTGAGAGTGCTTGATGTCATTCTCGTGGATTGCTACTCCTCAGTCTATCTCCATGGGAGGAGGTGGAATTACTTAACAGTCCAGATGGGAGATGCTCAGAGCTCTACTTAAATGAATAAATAAGCAAGTCCTGCTTGGCCTTTTAGAAATGAGCGTACCAATAAGCCAGCCAGCCAGCCAGTACTCTTCAAATCAGATTAAGCTCTATGACCACTGATCTGCCTTGAACTGAAATGGGCTGGAACACACTGGCCAATAAGCATTTGGCTGCTCATAAATACTGTGTGTGCCAGTGCACAAATGTGTGTGTAGTCTGTGTGTGTGGATGATTCCTGAGTTAAGAGTTAAGTTTCTTTGACCCAAACTCTCTGTATCTACATATTCATCTATCTTGTCAAAAACAACAACAAAATACTAAATAAATCGTTTGATCTATAAAACTTCACCAACTTATTCACCAGAGAATGTCTGGCTTTTTTATTATTAAAAATGTACTTTGATGATGAATTGATTATCAAAATAGTTTAAGTAAACTGGCTAATCATGCTGCCATAGTCATACACACTTAAAACAAGAGTTCAGGCACAGCTATAATGGGTTTTTTTCATAACATCAAATGACTGAGAAAATCAAATAGAAACATAGATGGGCTTCTATTCATATTTATTCATTTTTAGCCGGATATATAGCTCTGTCCCAATTTGACCTTTATAAAAAAAAATAAAGACACAGACACAAGCCATGTGTTAGAGGACCTCAATTTTTGTAAGCAGTGGGACCAGGAAGGGAGTTTGCAGTTGTATGCAGAATACTGCAGGGCCATGAAGTGCTTTACATACTGTAAATGTAAATGTACTGTTGGCTGTGGTTTCGCTAGATAGTAGGTAGGGACAGTGGGATTCTCGTTCAGCCATTAATGCGCATCACTAATTAGATGACGAGGCATTTGGCTACCTTAAGAGAGTCATAGTTGCATATCTTAAATGTGACTCTCAAAAGTAACAGGCGTGCCTTTTGTTAATATTGCATGATGTATATGTGGCAGCAGTAAAGTCACAAACACACACACACACACACACACACACACACACACACACACACACACACACACACACACACACACACACACACACACACACACACACACACACACACACACACACACACACACACACACACACACACACACACACACACACACACACAAAGTGAATCCAGATGCTAGTGATGGCACCAGTATGCCAAACACCACCTGCCAGGTTTAAGGCTTCCGTCTGTCTAACACACCTGGTTGCCATCTAACACACAGCTCCCTTTGGTGCCATCACTCTCTGTGTCCGCTCTGACCTTGTCCCTCTCACTTTCATATGTAACCCCATCTCTCTTTCTCTGTTAATTTCACTCTCTCTCTCTCTCTCTCTCTCCAGCTACCACTCTTCATTTCCACCTGTTTATCTCTCACCCTCGTCCTTGCTCTAACGACATCCCTTTTCATTTTCACTCTTTCCTCTCCTTCCCCTTTTGTTTTCCTCCTCTGCATTATATGCAGCATCTTTGTTTAACGTGATATATAATTTACTTTCTTACCTCTCTACACAGTATGAATGACAGTGAAGATATTGGGACTACCAAGTGCAAACCACAAGCCCACATACTTTATACAAAGACCATTTTCACCCAGTCACACAGTGACACACACCAAATCACAAACTTACAAACACATGCATATAAACACACATCTGCATGCTCACATATATACAGTGTACACACTCGCAGACCCAGGGCCAGCTGTATGTGAGCACGCTGGTCCTCTAATCTGCGGCTTCTTCCAAAGTCCCTGGACCTAAAAAGGCCTAGTCTGCCTGTGCTGGAACAGTAACACCCTACACTTAGCTAGCTAGCCTACACCCTGCTAAACACAGCCAGATGTGCAGGGACTGTCAGCATGGTACAATGTCACTGTACTCTCCTTCAGCCCTAAGGTGTCCTTGAGTGCTATGAAAGGCACCCATAAATAAAATTTATTATTATTATTATTATTATTATTATTATTATTATATGAACAAAAAACTCACCTACTTTTAACCATAAACATCAACCTTACTGAATATTTTTCCAAGATCCAAACACCAATCCACTTCTAAAATGGTCGTAAGTTGTTTATCAAAGCCTGAAACAGAAGTAACTCATCTTACTTTGCACTTCTCAACAGCAAAGGATAACAACAGGATGTCTTTAGTAAGCCGGCTGAATCCTCCCAAATTGCGCTGATCATGTGGCAGCAAATGTAAAGTATTATAGTCCAATTAACCCCAGTCTATCGCTCAGCTCTCGCCTTCAGAGGACGCAGTCAACAACAGATGGTTTTTAGACCTCAAGGTCTCAACACAGACATACTTCTCTCCTCCCTCTGTCAGCTCTGCCATCCCCATCTGATGCTCATTGGAGTGAGACAAGCGGACAGGAGAAACTGGGACAAAAATATATATAAAGTTGAACAGAGCTGGAGTGGGTCGCTTTGGAGAGGATAGGGGAGGAATTTCAGAAATTTGTAAAAACACATCCGACAAGCACACAGGAACAAAACAAGCTACAAATGACTTCATTCTCGAAGCAACACAAATTACCACGTTTGTGCCGTGTGTCTGTGTATTTAACTACAGTTTTTGGATGCACATCATTAGATTGTTTAGAGGTCGGAGCTGAGTGCTGCATGAATGTGTGTGTCTGTAGTCTGTGTTTACTGGCATGCTGTGCTAAATGAGGTGCTTTCTTGAAGAATGTAGCTCAAGAACTGTAGGATGACATAAACTTGGAGAATTTCTATGTTCTGTGTGTGTATGTGTGTGTGTCTGTGTGTGCGCGAACACGCACATGCTTGGCAGGGTGACTGTATCCCTTTGGCACAGTCAACAGCCCCCCTGAGTGAAAAGGAGGGACTATGAGAGAGACACAGAGGACACAGAGCGCTAGAAGAAGAGTAAGGAAATGTCACTCTGCCACTAATCACCGTGATCTGAAAAGGTCAGGCTAACTAACCAAACTCAGAGCTCCGACTGACAGATCCATTGTCACCGACTGGCCAAGGGGAACAAGTGGAGCACAGAGACACCCTTCTATTAACTGGAGCAGGTCATTAGACACAAATAATTGCCTTGGTGCGCCAATGTTCTAAGATTGAAAATCCCTCTCTTATTCTCCCTCTCTCTGTCTCTCTCACTTCTTCGCTCACACTCGGAGCACTGCAATTAAGTCCAGATTTTATTTCATAGTATTAAGAGCTTAAACAATATGTTGCTGTGGTGCAGACTCAAAGTAGATTTAGTGATTTGCTCCAGTGCATGTCGCTACAACACAGCAATTACAATCATATATCGTGAGCTTAGAATTATAAGGTTCTATCTCCACTTTTGGCCGAAATTGAGTTTTTGACATAATCTGATCCCTTAGGTGTTTATTAATGCCTGTGTGGTGTTATTTTTGTAAAAAAATATTTTCTTAGTTAGTTATTAATAAAATAAAAAGGTTCCATCTCACAAAATAGCTGGGATGTAAAAACTTTGATGCTCAATATCTCAGAACTAAACGGAACCTTATAATTCTCAGCTCACGATATAACATTTTACTGGAAAATGTTAACATAATTTTTTCTGCAATGTCTAATGGGACATGA
Source organism: Perca fluviatilis (assembly GCF_010015445.1). Lineage (NCBI taxonomy): Eukaryota > Metazoa > Chordata > Actinopteri > Perciformes > Percidae > Perca > Perca fluviatilis. The sequence continues at coordinate 25,322,651 of NC_053122.1, read as the reverse complement.
GAGTTGAAGTAAGGAATTGAAATAGCTTTCTTTGTATGCAAAGCCTTATTTGATTCAGTTGATAGAAATGAACATACTATAGGCTCAACTCCTCCAATGAAATAGGCAAGTATTGATAAGTAGGATCCACTTCACTGACTTAGGAAACTTGGTACCAAAGTAAAAAAAACAACAACTTGGCATTCTGACAACACCACCGCAAGGCATTACCAACCTCCTATGTTGAAGCATGACAGTAGATCAATGCTTTTCATCAATCTGCGGACTGTATAATAATCTCTTACACTTATTGTGAGCCTGTGTGTAAGTGTACGTCTGTGTGTAGGATGAATATGTGAAAGGAAAAACACCACTATTGGCAATACAATGTAGGTGTATGTACTGTAAGTCCTTGTACAGTATATGGGAATATTACAAATGGGATGAGTTGATTATCTTTTTTCTTAAATCTAATCCCCTCATCCATACACTTATTGCATATACACAAACTCACCATCGAAGGCCTTGTACTGTCCAGTGAGTGAGGTCTGTAAGGATCGGCCAACATCTTTGAGGAGTCCCTCTATCTCCCTGTGGCTTAGCGAGGCGCAAGTTATCCTCCATGTCACTGGTGCAGCAGGTGTAACCCTGGGGACAGATGCGCAGGTGCTCCCCTACAAGGAGGACAGGTGGAGACAGAGGGGGGGGAAAGGATGGGGAATTGGTGGAGGAAAAGGGCAGGGATAGTCGAGGAAAAGAGAACCAATAGGGAAGAAGGAGAATATGAGGGGATGAAGAAAAGCAGAGAAGAACAACCATGGCATTAGCATTAACAGGTTCCATCAATTCAGGCAGCACTCAACATCACTGAGATTAATAGTTCCAATGTTGCTGCTGAATAAAATACTCAACATGAACATGACTGAATTAGCTGCAGTGGCTGTTTTTTATGGCCTTAAACACCAGCTTGTTGGCAGTTGAGGTGGCAGGGCTGCATGCAATCGCCCCCCTGATTACCTGGCAAGATGTGGAGAACTCTGTGGAAAAGGGAGCAGTGGAGCAGGAGTAGAGCATCAGCTCCCATGCAATTTTAATGAGCACTCCTGACACACATGCCAGTGCTATTTGTTGCCAAATACACACACACACACACACACACACACACATACTACAAAGTAGAAAGGATCTGTATGCAAAGGCTTTCTGTGTGAGTATACGCACACACAACCAAATACCGCATGAGAAAATTTCAAAGTTGGTTAAAACGTCAGTCAAGCTGCTGCTGAAATGAGAAGAAATGATGTAAGACGGAAATACCATCATCCACATCAACGCAACAAAGCCTAAGGCAAACAAAATTCATGTGGGTGATGTTAATTTGCAGGTGAATAGAGCAGATACCGTGTGATGCAACACTTTTGAAGATTCCTCCCCACTATCACTATTTCCAGACACAAGCACAAGCACACGCATGCGCACACACACAATTAATCCACAGTGAAATACACCACACACACTGATTTTAAAAACAAGGATGCACTGTACTATGTAGAATGGGGCACAACAAATCACATTGAGACATTTGTGGTGGGAAGAGGAAAGAATAAAGGTTTTAGATTATTATGTTGGACTTCTAAAGACAATAAAGATAGAACAATCCTTTCTTGTACACTTCTGATGCGCCCATGTAGCTAAAAGTGCACAAACGTAAAAAAGGCTGTAGCAAGTATGCAGATAGGATGGCAACCCTTTTTGAACTCAGTGCTCTTCCTCAGGCAGCAAAAAGGTCACACTTTACTATCTACGTGCTGTTGCTTCTGTGGGGGTATAAGTTTTAATAAAGAAAAAAAAATTTGCAAACAAGAAGCATCCAATTGTTGTGTCACTGTGGGCCTGTTTAGGAACCATTTTCCCCACAGCCATAAAACACACACATTTCTTCTGTAGATCCGCCTCCGTTTCTCTAGTCCATTTAACCAACTGTCCGTCACACCGTTGATCAAAATTTCTCAAAACATGGAGGGTTGATAACCTCTACTTTCTTTCATTAGGCAAGGCAAGGCAAGGCAGCTTTATTTGTATAGCACATTTCAGCAACAGGGCAATTCAAAGTGCTTTACATAAAACATTAAAGAGCAGTTAAAAACAATTTAAAACAATTTAAAAACATTAAAAGACAAGAATAAAATTGATAGTGCAGTATAAGAATAAAAGTTACAGTGCAGTAAAAGAAATTAAAGTTAATAGATTATTTAAAGAAAAGCAACATCAAAAAGATAGGTCTTTAGCTTAGATTTAAAAGAACTGAGAGTTGCAGCGGACCTACAGTTTTCTGGGAGTTTGTTCCAAATATGTGGAGCATAAAAACTGAACGCTGCTTCCCCCTGTTTAGTTCTGACTCTGGGGACAACAAGTAGACCTGTCCCAGACGACCTGAGAGGTCTGGGTGGTTTAAAAGAAATTTCCAAATTAGAATATGTGATCTTTGGTTTCAAAAGATACATTCAAACCCCAAAGAATTTAACAAATGTTGGCGAAAGGATTCACCTTTGTAATTTATGTGCAGGTTAAAATCAGGTGATAAAAATAACAAGTGTTATTGACTAGTCCATAGTCTGTATTACAGAAGCCAACATCTCCATTGTTAAGTCATATCAGTGTGCCACTGGTTGCACTTTGTGTTAAGCAGTGTTTGTAGACAGAGTGAAGGTTGTAGTTTTTCCATTTCGATTAAATTACTCCCTCTATGGAAGAGGCACCTAACTAAATCTCACTGAGTCTACCTTTCCACCCAAAGGCCCAATACATTCCACCTCACCAGAAATTAATTTTATAGCCTGAAAAGGTACTGAAAAAAATAACCTGTGGCAGATCACACATTGCATTACTCAGGTATAGCAAAGTATCATCTGCATACAGCAAAATATAATTGCATATATTCACCACCATAATGGGGCTTACATTCTGTGACGGCCATATTTCCTGTATTAAGGGTTCTAGTGATAAGACAAATAGCAGCGGGGAGAGAGGGCATCCTTGATGAGATCCTCTACAAACTGGAAACTGGGATGAGAAATGGTTTCCAGGCAATACTTGAGCAGAAGGCCATTGCCATGTCTTTAAATTATTTCAACAGCACAATAACAACTAAAAGGGCACTCGGAGAGCACAGACAAACAAACAAACTGAACTGAAAACATTACATCAATGAGAGACTAATTGGAGATGACTAAACTTATTGTACTGTAATATCACTTCACTGAGCTTTACATAACCTGCACAAAGGCATATAGTAAACAGTACGGGATTAATGATTTAATGTCCCTCAGGCTGTGATTTGCATGCAGCTGGTGGTGTTTCAGCTCAGGGCAAGTCTATAGGCACAGTGCTGCCATCAATAAGATTGATCCTGCCATCCTTTTCATTGTTAAAGCTAATGATTTCTGGATCAACGTTTACAAGCAAGCATGTCAACTTCATTTACTTTAGTTGTAGGCTGAGTTAATCACTGCATACGCCCCCATCCAGTCCGTGATCTCAGCTCTATTTTACAGTCAATGTGTGTATGACATGAATCCACGCCCTTTACTGATTATATGTTAAACACAGTTTCTATAACTGTCCTTTAAGTGCCTCATCCAGGCCAACTCTAAAGTGGAGCAATTAAAGGCGATTTTCCTCTTCGAACACGAAAGTGGAGGACAGTCTGCCCAGATCGGAGAAGAAGGTGACATTGAGTATCTCTCAATACCATCTCACTAGTCATGGTGTGACTCACATCCACACACCAAGAGAGAGAGAGAGAGAGAGAGAGAAAGAGAGAGAGAGAGAGAGAGAAGAGAGAGAGAAAGTTTGTACCTGGAGAAAGGCACTTGTATGTAAAGTCTGTGCGATTTGTGCGTGCCAGTGGGATGAAAAATAAATTGAATGAGAGCATGAGAACGTGAAGACGAGAGTGCAAAAAAATACAGAAGAAAAAGGGAGAGGGAGAGGGATAGGATAGGAAGAGTGAGAGAGAAGCTTGATGGAGGAATAGCATACAGTGCTTTCAGGGGTCAGCTGCAATCTGTCAGCCCCTGGGACGGCTGTTTAAATGCCTGGACTGGTTTTAGTGTGTTACGGGCCTGTGGCCATTTCTTCCAGTACAATCTGCTTGCTGCCTGCCATTTGAAGGACATCTGTGCAAAGAACAATATGCACACACACACTCGCACACACACACACACACACACACACACACACACACACACACACACACACACACACACACACACACACACAGTAGGATGCGTGAGGCTTTTAGATGCAGCCAGGCAGAAACAGTCAGTTTTTTTTTTTATATATAAAAAACAATGGGATGACTTTCCATATACACTCACAACATCTGCAGAGTTGACACTCACACACACACGCATGCAGTTTTTAAAACACATATGCGACACAGCAGGAAAGGTCACCTGTAACAGAGCATTACGTTTCCAGTTGGCTAACCTAACAGTCAGCTAATGTTACAACCAAGGCAGTCTCTTCCATTTGACTCAGTAAACTGAACTAAGCGTATATATGTGTGTGGGATTGTGTAAATCTGTGTGTGTGTTTATTTGGGTGTGAGTGACAGTCAGCCACTCTCGATAAAGAGGAAATGTATCCTAAACAAGCAGACCATTGGCCTCGCTTTTACACCTACACGCTTTCTCTCTCACACACACACACACACACACACACACATACACACACTTCAGTCTCATAGCCAGAGGATACTAGAGTAATCAGCAGAGGAGGACAGCTCAATCTGGTGAAGAGCTGTTTTAGTGGGAGGCTCCAACAGTATCATCCAAGGGGCCACAACAGAGAGGGCAGCTAATGCTTGAGACATCCAATTTTCTGTGCTTCCACTACCAGACTACCAGACACATCTCCCATTTTCTGGACTTAAGAGATGGCTAAAAAAAACATCTTTTCATTACATACCACATGACCACTCCTTGTACATTTGAGATTTGGTCTTGCATTAACCAATTTCCAGCCTGCCCTCGCCATTTCCTGTCTCTATTGTTCCTGAATAGTTCCGGCAGTCTGGATAACCTTAATGGAATGCAAGATAAACTTGAAAAATAAGGTCATAATAATAATACAATTCTTGTCCGGCAAGGTAAGATGAATAGCTTTAGTTTAAACTGATTGCGCAGTTGGTGCACAGAGATGAAAGAAAACCACACATAAATAAGATCTGTTAAAATGAAATGATCAATTCAAATATATTCAAATTGACAGAGTAGGTGTTCTGCATTAATCAACCCCCTTCTGCGAGGCAAATCAGAACAGAGCAAGCCAATTATCTGGCCTCTCTTAGAATTACACACATGCATAAACCACCCACCCACCCAACAATTAATGTATGCTTGGGGGAAAAATTAGGGAAACTATTCACCCCATAAAAGTCATCACTTCTTTCCTTTTTCTTTTGACACACGGCTGCTAAATGGTGAGCAATTCCCTTACCATTAGCTTATCACTGTTCACCAGGGAGGAAGGCTCCTATTAAACAGCAATCTGGGAGTGCAGAATAATGTTGTGCACACTGTGATAAAGCATGGGAGAGACTGACAGTCAGCTGCTTTTAGAGATGGTGGGAAACACAGAGAGAGGAGTGGGCAACAGGAAGTGAAGAATGACTCAAAGCCAAAGTGTCTCCGTCATATGTCTGGGAGTATGTGAACAAAACAGGAGAAATCAAAATGCTGGCCTTATGCTTCACTTATGTCACCATCACTGTGTCACTATTTAGTGTAAGTTTGGTTTTTTCTGGTCCACAGGGACTAAAAAACATGATAACACATGAACATTCTTACAACATAATGCACAGCCATTGTAGCAGTTTATTTCATCCTTTCAGACATTTGCACGCTTGTGGCAAGTTTTGATACAACATTAGTTCCATTAATTCAGCATATGTTAACCTTTGCAGGTGTTAAGATGATTGAGATATCCCATTTTGAGCTGGGGAACTAAGACTTTGACTATTCAGTGTGTTCATGGAGGATTTCGAGCATGCCCCCCGTGGTGCAAATTTTATTCAAAACCTCGGTTTCTTTGTCCTTCAACGATAGTAAGGTGAAAAATTGGGCTGTAGTTTTTTTTTTTTTCACTGGCTTTCTTGGCTTTAAGCACCACGTATATTGAATTCATTTTTCAACACACAAAAAAAGGCTTTCTGAACCTGTCCATTTTTGTGTGAACTTCCCTGCGTCAACAACATTGTGCGTAAAGCTCAGGTAGACTGGAGAGACTGAGAAAATGCCCATACTGTAGGTGTAACTGTCTAGACATAAACATTGTCTAGACTGTTAGACCTATGTCTATGACTTTTCTTTGACTTCTTCTCTTGTGCATTCTACACCCTGACCATTATGTGGAAACTGTTCTTGGGTTAGACATTGGGGGACAGAAAAAGTAGGTTGCATGTTACCTGGAGATAACCAGCGTATTGTATTTTGCTTGATCTTGCGTTGCAAATTCACAAAAGAGCTCAATAATCAAGCTCCAAGTTAGCCTGAGCACAGTGGGCATCTTTTGAACTGAGCATTTAAATATTTTCGTAACCATTTTTCATGACTTTTTGACTAAGCACATAAATAGCACAACATAACGTCATGAAGTGCAGTAGTGTCTTATGTCACTAAGGTAATCTTCAATCTTTTTTGTCATTTGTACATTCTATTTGCTTTTGGCATCTATTAATATTGTTATTTTTTGTTTCAACCTATGTCAGTATCAGAATTATTTTATAACGTGAAGGTGACCACGCCCAGGTTTACCAAGCCAGATTAGAGAGTATATACTACAGAATGTAGTTTTAAATCAAGGTCTGAATAAGACCAATGATATTTCCACACATTTGTATCAATAAAGAAGATGGGAATATATGCTAGTCTTCCCTGTGAACCTAATTAAACTAGAGTTCTGGTTTTATTTTTTCTGTCTGACACTGCTGGCACTGCTTGGAAAATTATGCATATTGGAATTTAGGACACATTAGATGCAAACAGTTGGTAAATATCCCTACTTCTGAAGCACATTTGGCAAAATAGCATGACTGCGACCACACTAATATGCTGACACACATTACTGATGGCTCCTGGTAATGACTGACATTGCATAACTGACACCGTTTCAAATGTGTGTGGGTTTGCACGCATGCATGCATGCATGAATGTGCACACATGTTGTGGAATCTGGGAGATTAGCAGCCTAATCCAGTCATTGGTGAGAGTGTGTTCGTGTGTGTCCACACAGCTAGGTGGATTATTGCCAGTGCCAAGGAAAATGCCCATGGACACCAGGAATCACACACATGCACACACACACACACACACACACACACACCCACACTTGAGCAGTGGATAAGGGTTAAACAGATGAAAAATAACAGGGCTAAATAGCAGGGCCATTTGGCATTTGAGCTTTACATGTCTCATCCACTAACTGTACACATTACGTTTTCACATACCGAACAAACAAATGCTTATTACAGGCAACACTATGGTCTGTGTCGAACAGCTACCACCCTGCATTCCTGGTTAGCTTTTAGCCTGTCTACTTGTCTTTTTTGGTGCTCCTGACTTTCACCCACACAGAACGACCTACAGCCGACCCAGGTTTTAACCTAGACCCTAGACGCTCACCAGTCTGGTAATGTGATCCAAGCAGAAAGTCACATAAATAGCTTCCTCGAGCCAGACAAGGTGGCGGCCACACAACACATTGATAACACCAAACTACTGAGGCTGACTGATCTCCATGCTGCTTTCTTCAAGCCCACACTTACTATCTGACTATACCTGTACTGCTGGCTGACCAGAGAGCCATTTATTTATATGTCTCCTTTAATGTAAATACTGCTCTCAACTGTCACACTAAACAGGTGCTCTGACTTGAATCAGACTCACATTAACGGGCTGGGAAAAGTTTGAGCAGCTACTCACTGGAGAGAGGAATGGCTAAAGGAATAATGTGATAGCGTAATGACGTGGGCCACTGGGAGAAGATTGCTTAGTTAGAGTGAAATATCTCTGGCGGTGATTAACTCAGTGGTCAGTCTATGTTAACAAATGGGCCGGAGAGAAATGGAGTAGAGTAAGGAAGCAGAGCAAAGCACAGGATGAGAAGAGACATGATACTTTATTTTTTACCATAACTGTGTGCTCATGCACCATTCACAGTTTTCTGTCGCCCTATCCCAAAGGAAAATAAAACACGCATATTACTATTTTCAAAAAAATGCTTAAACAATTACTTAGCTCTCGTTTCAAAGGTGTGACCTTTTAAAGTAAAAACAAATGGCTTCAGTATAAGGCAGTGGGATCTAAAAGTGAACAAAATCATTATGGATTGTGTCCCTGTTTATATCATCTCCCATAGCAACAGATGTGAACCAGATGCTGGAACATCAGACTGGAGAACAAGTGATCGTGTCAATGTTTACATATTAAAATGGATTAGTTATGGCAATTTCGAAACGTTACAAGAGAAAGAGAAAGAGGGAGAATGTGAGTGGGCGAGCAAGAGAGACAACCCAAACTGAAAATGTTTTTATTTGGAGGGCCACAGTTAAGTGGAAGAAAATGCATGACATTACATGATCGTTAAGCTGGAACATTTACACTGGGTCGGACAGAACATGCGAGTTGGGATTTATAAGGAACATGATGGATTGCAACAGGTTTTGTAGATAAGTTGCCGTAGCCCTGAGAAACATGCCTAAATGTACACTTCGATAAGACACAAATGCGAACAACAGCATTTGCTCTTTGTCCTGTCTCCCTCTGGCTCTCTCCTTTTCACACACACACACACACACACACACACACACACACACACACACACACACACACACACACACATCCCAGTGGTGAATGAATAACCACAGCGTGTGAGAGCCAGCTGCTTTAAATGGTGGCAGCAGCCTGTCCCATTCATTTAGCAGGTACAGTCACAGCGCTGTCAAAGAGGCTGATGTGGTGTTGGTAGCTTTCCAACCAGCCTGCCAACTTGCTCAACCATGTCCTGCCTTATTCAGTGTCATCCCCACTCTTTATCCATTCCCACCATTTTTTTTTTTCCTGCTTTGTGTGTTGACAGAGATTAAATCGGACTGACCTGGAATGCAGGAGAATGTAATTTACTTAGACTTAACAAGAATAACACATCCAACAATATACTGTACAGACAGTACAGACACACACTGTCCCAGTTACACCCTATAACCCACCCTTTTCCCGTCTGTTACAGACATGCCTCAACTTGAGCTGATTTACTTGCTGAATCTCAATGTGTGTGAGCAAAAAAAATAAAAATAAGGGAGACAGGGAGTGGATAAAGTCTGTGAAAAAGTTACACTGAAGAAAGTTATCCTGTTGATGTGTATCTGAACCATATCTTAGACACACTGTATCGTAGGCCATCTCAAAATAAAAAGGAGTAACTACTGTACAGGCTTCAGAGAGCTGACCTCATTTCTGTGCCCGTAGGAATGTGATGTGTTGATTTGGAGTGCGTGTGTTTGGGTGAGTTTTCCACAGATGATCTAGGTCTTTGACAGGAAGTGTCAACAGTTGACACACATCAGGCAGAACATCCTGTCACATGATGCGGACTGACGCTTCTGCCTCCTGTACAACTGTACGCAATGACGTCTAGGAGCTTGACAAAACGTCTTTGAGATGACGGAGGATGAGGAAGGAATAACAGAAGCCCCTTTCACACAAGAAACCTGTAACATTGAGGGCTTCCAACTATCCTTGAGACAGTGTCAGACTTCTTGGCATTTACAGTTTCCCAGAAAGGAACAGTTCCGTCTCTCTAATAGAGCACAAGACACTTCAGGATAGATATGGCTGCAACACCGCAGAAGGAAGAATTTGGAAAATAATAACAGCAAAGAAGAAGAGCATTGCAGTTTGCCTTATTGTTGAATTCATTTTGCTGGTGAATGTTTAAAGTCTGCCTATGGTCCCCCAGTGGCTAGAAATGGTGATAAGTGTAAACTGAGCCCTGGGTATCCTGCTCTGCCTTTGAGAAAATGAAAGCTCAGATGGGCCGATCTGGAATCTTCTCCTTATGAGGTCATAAGGAACAAGGTTACCTCCCCTTTCTCTGCTTTGCCCACCCAGAGAATTTGGCCCACCCATGAGAGAGAGACATCATGGCTTTCAAACGAGCAAAGTGGCAGTTGGTCAAGGCCATACCTCCACCCTCCACCTTGCCCCCCCTCTCTCCTCCTCAATAGCTACAGATACAGAAATGGCACATACTAAGGAAAGCTCATTGTGGGACTGGCTCTAGTGGCTGTAATTCTGCACCAAGGCTGAATTTTGGGAAAGAGACTTCAGATACAGTATTAGGGGACCACTAAGGTCTATATAAAAGCATCCAAAGAACACAATGTCATGGGACCTTTAAATCTCCAGATTGATTGCTGACCATTGGTGGTGGTGGTGGGGAAAAGAGACCCCCTTCAGCTCTCCAACATTCTGTCAAAGATTCCATATTGAGCCCCTAATGCATTTTACCATCATTGACTTATGTTGCCTATTTTACATAATCAGACAAGACCCAAGCCACTAATTGAGAATTTTACCTATATGATGAACAGAGTGGTGCTTTTAGCAGCTAAAGTGTCCAATAGTCAAGAGCTCAGAAATGTTACAAGGTCCCGAGTCTGCAAATTACCAGAGCAACATTTGTGGAAAAAAGCTATGGGTTTCCTTTCAAGAACAACGTTGACATGTAAAATTGCCACAATTGCATGTGTGAAAGTGGCTACACAGACAAAGAAATAGCGAGAGCGAGTACAATGCGCCTGTGCCCGCATGTACAGGTATTTGTGCATGTGTGTGAGGGAGAGAGCTCATCGCTTGACTCCTAGACGTGTAAGTTTCCCTTCGTGGCAGGTCTCCTGATGGTGAAAGAAAAAACAAAGCGGCCAGGACCCCTCTGCTCTGTGCTGCTAATAGATGCAGAGGCTGACAGATAGGAGCTGACCTGCTGTTGTCAGGGCCTGTCAAAGCAACAAGAGCTAGAAAACACATTCAACCAGGACTGAGTCAGACACACGGACACAGTAGGTGGTGGGGGATGCAGCTGAGAGAGATGTACTGTATGTAGGAGAAAAACTGAAAGGTGAGGACATGAAAGAGCTGCCGCGATGTAAAAGAAAAGGCAGAGAGGATGAAAAAGTTTTCAAAGGAACCAGTGACGCACTTAGAAAGATAGAGAGCTGACTTTAGGTGTAGCTTTTTTTCCTTCTTCTTCTTTGCTTTTCTTTTTTGGATAAGGTGTACTGTATAATGTTTGTCTATTTGTTTAATTCTTTAAAATTCTTTAATATTTTATTTCCTTTTTTGTAACCACAAGAGGATGTTAGGGAGCGTTGGTTGTGGGTTGGGTGGGGATCTGTTTTTGTTGTGTAACGTCTGTTAAATACCAATAAAAAGAACCTAAAAAAAAAAGACAAAGAAAGATAGAGAGCTGGGAAATGTAAGGAAGGGAAAAGGGCGATGAATCAAATGATTTAGTGATCTTCAACTAACAACTGTCTTCATTATAAAATATAGCAGCTATAATCCATTTTTATCTACAAAGCGTTACAGCATATTTCTGACCGTTTTGGTTTTACGGCCTGCTACTTTACTATTTTGGCTCAATCTTTTTGCTCTCATCAACGTCGACAGGCAGCTGTTTTTAGCGGAAAAAGTTAAAAAAGCCACCGTACTCGACCTGCCCAGCACCAATCGGCAGACACACAAAGTTAGTGACTAGCTGGTGAACTAAACAGACAATTACAGTTTTGGTCGATTGCTAAACGACAGTTGGTACAACTGGAGTCACATGTGCAAAACTCTAACTACAGTCTGCACAGCAGCAGTTCATGTGGACCAAACTCTAGTTGGTTTTACATTGCTTGAACACAGTTTTCAAAACTCTACACACTTATCCCATGACTTTAACCACAACGTGCACAACACTGTGGATTTACAGAACTTTGTTCAAATGCTAACACACTGCTGTCAAAACTATTAACCACACATTCAAAACAGAATAGATTTCAGTCTGGTGCCTATCAAACACTGCTGATTGGAATTTTAGCTGACAGCCTAAGCAGGTGTCTTGTTTTAGACTAGTTAGTGAACATATACAGTATTTATACAGAGAAAGATACCAACATGTCCAGGTAAGATGTCTGAGGTTATGTACACAGCTATAAAAAACACTATATCTTTAAAATAGTAAAACTGTGTTCTTACTGTTTTTCAGAAAGTAATGGAGGTGAAAGCAATAGAAACACCACATTCATTTGTATTTAGAGATGATGCAGACATCCAATGTGATGAAGAAAACTTGCCACATGATGCTGGAGAGAGGCAGGATTAGTCACACTATTCTTTGTTACTGTTACGTATGTACTTGTATTTTTCCCCAGTAATTCCATAAATTACTAGAGACAAAATACTATATTGAAGAAAACTGCTGATTTTCATTCCTTCTTGTTTACCTCACGTAGAAATTGGTATATTATACAATCTATATATTTTCCTTAAATAAACTACTTAGTGTCAAGTCACTCAAATTGTTCAAACTGTAAAGATGAGAAAGTTTGTAATTTCTGTATTGGTGTTTGATGCTAGTGTTTTTACACTCAGTGTGTTCTGAGAGAGGATTGTGCATAGTGTTTGGCTGCACTGAGCCTGTTTTGAGACGTGTGTTAAGAGTTGTATTGATTTGACTGAATTTTGCAGGTGATGTGAACTGTTTATCTCAGGTGACTGTGGGTAGTGCAGACTGTAGTTTGAGTTTTACTCCAGTTGTGCCGACTGTCGTTTAGCAATCGAAAAAAACTGTAAAACTCTCAGGCTTTGGAAACAGAACTAGAGTGAATTTTAGATTTACATTTGTCAGGTGGACACCAAATACATGTTAATGTCCCTCCACGTATACTAGATGTGTAAATAGGCAACATGCTTGTGAACAAATAAGTTATGACAAATCCCCATCACTACACACCAAGGCCTGATGTAATGTTTAGAGATTGCTAACTTTGCCTGACTAGCAGCCAAAAACAGCCACAAAAGTGCTCAATATTATACTGAAAAAAAAGCATGCAAGTCTCTTTGAAGCCTTAATCATTAAAGATCCATCATTCAGTCAGATGACTTAACAATTGGATATAAAATTGCAATCTAATAATGCCCTGCCAGTTGATAAATGATTACACAGTTCATCTTCTCAGCAGTATTGCAAGGGAGTTGCAGGCACAGCTGTTACCAGTCAGGACCTTTGACTCTCGCGAGCTCCCCGCTTTGATCTCATCCTATTTCTCACAGAAATTGCACAACGCACAATATACAGAACAGTGCATTTTGTGCATTGTGCAAAATCACATTCTTATCTCCCAATCTCACAGTGTGCATCCAACAAAATACAGAGTGAGAGATATACCGTTCTTTATAGAGAGGTGAATAACAATAATAATGATAATAATTAAACCACTTAGACCTCCTGCATTTACATACTGTCAGCTAAGATTGATGCCTCCAGCTTCCACTCCACAGAAAGAATTAACTCTCATTCGTTGGATAGAAAGGAAGAGAAATCCATTTTTAATAGAATACAAATGGCACATGTGATGGGAGTCTTGAACGTAATTCTACTATTTAATCCGGCTCTTTTCTCTCTGCTGCCATAGCACAAAGGCCCTCGCAAAAAGCCATCAATCATCGGCACTTAACAGACGGGCACACGCCCCTGCCACTCCCATCCAACCGTTGTCAAAGCCAGATTGAAAGGTTGTCGAATACCCAATCAGATCTTCTTTAATCCTCGATAATGAGTCAGATAAGTATTAAATGTTGGGTGATCTGATTATAGATCTGTACATATCTCTGCCTCAGATCAGATCAAAGCACAGACAAGTCTCTCAGACCATCCCTTAGTTCACTCATCTCTCCCTCCCTCCCTCCCTCCACCCACCCCCGTTCCTTCCTTCGCCTCTGGCTTGGAATCTGGGCTTCCAAAGAGCAGATCCACACTTGCCCAGATCCTCAAACACTGGCATGTTTTATTTATGGCTGGGGCTAGAAACCTTGGGGGGGTTCTCTTATCTGTATTATTTGCCATTTGTCTACATTTTAAATCAAGACAAAAAAGTATAATCATCTGTCATTTTGTGGCATTATTGGTTTGATGGGAATTAAATTGCACAACTTGCTGGTTATGTAGTGAGGTTTCTTCTTTGTACACTGCATTTAAGCATTAAAATAAACAATCTAGCTTTGATCTGATCAATTAACAAAGAACCAGCAGGAGCACTTTCATCAGTGAACCAAAAGACAGAGACGTGTATTTCAGCGTGTGTGTTCCCGTTAACTGACAATCAGACGCATTATGGCTGTGGGCTTCAATGATTGTTCTCAAACAATCATAAGTCTCATAACCACTGAGTCATATTAAAAGCCTGATCTGAAACAGGGGCTGACATGGGAACCAGCGCTGTACAAGGAAAGCCCTGTCTTGGCGATGTTTTTGTGTGTGTGTGTGTGTGTGTGTGTGTGTGTGTGTGTGTGTGTGTGTGTGTGTGTGTGTGTGTGCACGCATGGTGTGCATGCCAAGCTGTCTATTTTGAAGTCAGGTCAGAACAGGCTAGCACTTCAGGCCTCACTCAGTCACTGTGAGTCAGTGAAATGTCTCGACAACAGACACGGATAACTGACGGCCGAGAGGCCGAAAGGCAAACAAACAGAAACATGAAAGTCACATGGCAAATGGGTTGCAAGTAAACAGAATGGAAGACATTTTCTAGATAGGCAGGCAGGTAGGCAGAGAGACAACAAGCAAAGACTGATGGAGAAACGATAGTCAACACATACACAAACAGGCCAAGATGAAGACGCTTAGAGAATGTCAGAACTATTAAGTCTGTGGTCGCTGTTGTCCTTCCTGCCTCCAACCAGCCTGTTCTCTCAGCAAACCACAATGACAACATCACAGAGCACCATATCCGCGTCAGTAGCTCATTTAAAAAAACCAGGCCACCAAATCTTTGTTCTATGTAGGCCACCGTCGCTGATGTCACAAACTTCTCCTGCCTGATGCAAAACAGTGTGGGCCTTGACCATTTACAAATAATGACTAAAGAACCACAGGCCCCAGCTGTGCCTGTTGGAGAAAAAAAGGGCTTTATGGGAAGCTTAGTCACTTTCAGGATCTTAGTGGTGCACCAAAAATAATGTTAAGTATTTAGATACAAAGCAAAGCATCATATATTTCTTGGCATTTGATTTTGCCTACATTGAAAACAACTTGTTAACAAGGAACACATATTGGAATCAAACAACAAATTAGAGTACAAATCCTGTTGGCTCCTTTTTGACTTACTGGTACCACACATTACATAGTAGCATTACAGTACAGTACGCAGTACATACGGACATACAATACAGTACATTGTCATCACTCCAAAACCCTGTCTGATAACCATCCCTTGAGTTTTAACGGAGATAGTTAACTCCATACTTGGTTATGTTAGGCAAGTAGCTTTCCGCTACATGATATATATTTTATGCATTATTTATGCATCTAGCATTGCACTTCAAATTAAATGTACGAGTGCAAAACCTTTGACTGCCACTTGCTTGCTGTATGACTGTTTGAGAGATGCATAATTACTGGCAACTAAAAATGACCCA
This sequence comes from Perca fluviatilis, assembly GCF_010015445.1. Classification (NCBI taxonomy): domain Eukaryota; kingdom Metazoa; phylum Chordata; class Actinopteri; order Perciformes; family Percidae; genus Perca; species Perca fluviatilis. The sequence continues at coordinate 25,306,929 of NC_053122.1, read as the reverse complement.
CTGTTATCGCTGTGGGGAAGGAGCTAACCCTGTACTGTGCGTTTGAAAATATTTACATGTTAAATGAAACATTAAATTCAAGGGGAACTATGCATTTTTTTTTAGCTTCATTTACCTTAACTAAACAGCTTCGGAGTCATTGGAATGGTTATCTGACTTTTTTTGGGTTGAATGGTGGCCGTCTCGCTTTCCCCTAGCGCCTGTGAGCGGAAAAACCACCCTTGCAACTTTGGGCAGGTGGGCCGCCGGTCTCAGCGTCAGGAAGTATCGTGTGATATCAGGTCTCGCGATGTAACAAATTGCTTCACGGCACTGCACACATACACGCCGCTACACCCCCCCATCCAGAAACCGGCTATCTATACCGGCCAAATCTACACCAGCTAGCTATAAGAACAAGGTAGCGATGGAGTTTCTCACACTATCGTCACGGCTGAGCCGGCAAAAAAAGGAAGCAGAAAGCTAGGAAAGCATTGTCGGAGGAACAGAGAAAGAGGAAACGGCAGACTGACCGAGCGAGGAGTCAGACACGAGTAAACATCGACCTGCGTTTTCAGAATGGGGAGAACTGAGACAAACACAAGCCTGCAAATCCGATGCTGACCTGGCGTTCTTGCTGTTGCACTTGTAAGTGTCTTTGATCAGAAACTTTATCTGCCACAGAGTTTTCTTGTCAGCTTGATGTTGGCAAACGCAAGTTGCTTCTGCTCCGACAGCGTTCTAAGGCCATTGTAGGAAAAAAGAATAATGTTAAGGACCCGGGAGAGAGGGGTAATACGGCTTCTTTGAAAACAAATGCACATGATCAGAGGGAGAAGATGGGAGGGGGGAGAGTCGCCGACGAGTTTTTACGACAGTGGTGCCTAATATCTATTCCGAAGCTGTAGGTGGAGCTCTATAGAGAAACCTGCGAGCAAAAAGCGAGGAAATTGCCAAAACTGCATAGTGCCCCTTTAAATACAAATGTGTCAACTGTGGTACACTTTATATAACCACAATAAAATTCAAATGAAATACGAGTAAAGTAAAGGAGATGTTTTACATCTTACAATAAAGAAAACTAAGCTATACTGTATGTGAAATGTTGACTACACTATAGCTGCAGTGTTTGCACTGAAGTGTAGTGTCCAGTAGCTATGCTGGTTGGCCTTGATGACCTTACAAATGCGTTCACGGTGGTGTAATAATCTTTGACTGGAAACAACAATAAAGTCCTTTCCTGGAAGAAGGTCCCCTTGATCTCTATCAAACTAGGAGATAAAAAAAAAAAAGAAAACGTCAGAAAAATGTCACTGCTGATAGCCAAAATTCCAAATACTGCTGAATTTATCATGGGTTAGTACTTGTTAGCGTGACAGGGCAAGGCTGACTGGTCACACAATGACCCTTCAAGTGCTGGAACAAGCTTAATGATGTAAAAAAAAAAAAAAATCATTAGTTCTCTCTCTGCTGACATTTATGTGCAGATTATGTGCAGTTTGAGAATTTATGTTTCACGCAGCACAGTCCAAGCATTCTTCGCAGATAGATCAGCGACAACCACAGCAAATTACTCTTCACCATAGCTGCAAGGGAAATTACATCCAGAAGGGCTTGGAACTGATGTACAACTCTGATGCTAAAAGGTCAGACTAGAATGTAACAGTCAGAGGAAGAGGAGAAGATATGCATTATACGTCAAAGATGGCATGATTTTACTCTACTTGTGATTTAAATTTAAATAGCGTAGGTAGGGAATATTGCTGGACACTGAAGATCAGAGGTGTGTGAACATTATAGAAATATTAGTGCTATTTGGCTATAATCTACAATTATTTCCCTTAACAAAGACACACAGGCACTCTGGTGTTAAGAATTTTCACAGACAGGCTTTTAAGTCTTTAGAATTCAAAATGTTGGCACATTGCCCATGTGGGAGCAGCTTTATTGCAGCGCTCTGACAGGTAAATGCACAAGATGTGTAAAGGAATGTTTGTTTCTTTCACTCGCTACGCCTCTGTCTAATCCCCCTTTCAGTCCGGGCCTGAAAGAGGGCTTTTCATGGGTTCTTCTTTGAAAAAAAAAAAAAAGAAAACCTAAATGCTTGTCAAATCTGCACTCCTGAACTTGGAAGTGCAGCAGTTCTTTGCTTCTCGCCTTCCTCTTGTCCTGCTTTCTGTCTGCCTCTGTCGTGCTCTCATTCCTTCACTCACTCGCTCTGTCATACACTCGTGTTTTTCCTCTCAGAGCTCATGTGCCTGTTGATTTCAAAAGTTTCAGATGTTTACAAGTCACTTGTCACGATTTCTTGGTTTTCTGCCTAGTGATGCTTTAAAGGAACACGCCGACTTATTGGGACTTTAGCTTATTCACCGTAACCCCCAGAGTTAGACAAGTCGATACATACCCTTCTCATCTCCGTGCGTGTTGTAACTCTGTCTGACGCCCCCAGCGCCAGCTAAGACTAGCACAGATCCTGAAGGTAATCGGCTCCAACTAGCCTACTGCTCCCAATAAGTGACAAAATAATGCCAACATGTTCCTATTTACGTGTTGTGATTTGTATAGTCACAGGATGTACAAATAACAAAGTCACATGAGACACAGCCATCTTCTAACTGTATATAAACTGGGAACTATATTCTCAGAAAGGCGAAGCACTGCTACTTCTGCTACTTGGGCGGAGTGATTTGCTAGCAGCACCTGAAGCCCTGTGGTGAGGAGCAGAGAGTTTGCCTGGAGTTCGCTCAGAGTTGGAGTAATAGAGTCAACAATTACTACACAGTAAAAGCATAGTGACCTTGTTATTTGTACACGCTGTGACTATACAAATCACAACATGTAAACGGGAACATGTTGGCGTTATTTTGTCACTTATTGGGAGCAGTAGGCTAGTTGGAACCAGTTACCTCCAGGATCTGTGCTAGGCTTAGCGAGCGGTGGAGCCGTCAGACAGCGTTACAGCACGCACGGAGATGAGAAGGGTATGGACTTGTCTAACTCTGGGGGTTACGGTGAATAAGCTAAAGTCCCAATAAGTCGGCGTGTTCCTTTAAACATGGAGTTTGAAACTCTGTTGTTGGTCTTTTATCACTTTAATAAACATCAGATTTTCTCAAACATCCCTTTTTTTTAGTTTGTTCTTTGTCAAGACGTCTGACTTTCTCTTCTTTTCAACTTTGACTCCTCGTTCTTGTTATCGTCAAAATCTTCCCACCTGCGGTGTTACATCTGAGAGACTGTGTTCAGTCTGCAGATTAGATGCTTGGTCTGATGAGAAACACGGCATTTCATCATTTGGTGCAAAAAAAAAAAGAAAAAAGAAGAAGAGATGATGTTGTGCTGATGGCTCCGCTGCACTGGCAGTTGTGTTTGCTCATTTTCCCTTTTGATAGGACCATTGACATCTGTTTTCAGCGTGAAGTCAAACTTTAAATTATGTTTAATTGAAGTGGATGATGATTGTTAAACCTTTGACCTGCTGACCCTTGAAAAAAAGGTTCACATAACTATCATATTAGCAAACATAGCAAGCCATGTAAGCACTGGTGTCAGATCAGCTGACATATCATTTCAACAAGCAAGGGTCAGATTTAAAGAGGCAGCAATCTTATCTCATCTCATCTTGCCAACACATTAAATGAAATGTCCTTCTCTGTGGTGCTGTCCAAATATAAAAAAAAAATTGTTTGACTTCCCCCGCGCTGCTGAAATGCACCAGAGTAAGTGAGACAGAGCTTCTCCACTGTCCCCCCTCACTGGAAACGGTCATTAGAAAGAGCTGGGCTGTGCTGAAAGGCTAGATGGTTATCCTCCTAGAGAGAGATGAAGGCAAATGAGGAGGGAGAGAGAGCTGAGAGCGAGGCCACAGGGAGACGGATAGGGCACTGGCTTTTGCTGAAAGGCTAGATGGTTATCCCTCCAACCATGGAGGGAGGGGGAGAAGTTGAGAGTAGAAAAAGAGATTGAGAATGTACAGCGTACGGGGGCAAGCAGGCAGAGAGAGAGAGAGAGAGAGAGAGAGAGAGAGAGAGAGAGAGAGAGAGAGAGAGAATGAAACAGAGAAAAGGACTGAAGGGCTCGCCATGGTTATCTATGCCACTCCTCTGCGACTCGGGGTCTTATCTGTGGTCCCGATGCCGGCCAAAAACAGACACTGGATGGCTTTGAGTCAGCAGCATCACTGCACAACCTCCAGGCTAATGGTACACGGAGACGTGAGCTACTGAATTTGCAGAGGTGGCAACTTTATTGGAATGTGAGCCTATTATTCATTTTATCAGTCCTTAAAAGATCTTAAGAGGAAAATCTGTTCATTATACGCATGCATTCTTCTTCATTATTGTCCCCATAATCACAATAATTAGTTTTAATGGCCAAGCTATTGCACAGATTTGGTGGATAATAAGAAAATATTGGCTCTTCGTATGACATACGACATGACTTCAACTGTTTCATTTATAGGAATAGTTCAAAACTTTGGGATTTACGCTTATTTGTTTTCTTGCAGAGAGTTAGATGATGCAGATTGATATCACTCTCATGTCTGTAGGACAAATATAAATATGCTGCTAGCAGCCAGTTAGCTTAGCGTATTGCAAAGACAGGACACAGTCAGGACAGGAACTAGTCCAGAATATTCTGGCAGTCTGAAGAGCTAGGATTACGCTTTCCCCTAGTTTCCAGTCTTGGAAGCTTAAAAAAAGCTAACTGGCTTCTGGTGGTAGCTACATATTTAGCACCTTGCATGCATGGCATCTTCTCATCTGATCTCTCAGGAAAAACATCCTTTGATGATGTAGGAATATTAAAATAAGTATGGAGGTGCTAAACTATTCAGTGTTACTAGAATAAATATTTTTAAATCTGCTCTAAATGAGAAAGTGGGGAAGTGCAAAGATGCTAACATGGTAACATTGGTTCAAACTCTGGCAGCTGCATTGTGTACAAGCTGAAGTCTTCCTACTGATTTCTTAGTCCACTTGAATGATTGGATCTTTGTTGCTGCTGCAAAGTGTATGCGTACCTCTGACATATAACCCTCTTTGAACTACTTATTAAAATACATATTATTCACAGAGAATGCAGTCCATTGTACAGCAGCTCCTCCTGCAGGATAGATTTCCACCACCTGCTCTTCCCACTCCTCCTCATCCAGCTGTGTGAAGGTGTTATAAATGCTCTGAGGAGAACCATTGGACTGAAGCCAGCACTTGCCTGACATCATGTAGCCTTTCCCTACATCCCAGCCACCTACAAAGCCCAGCATTGTGTGGGCCAGCCCGTGACCTCCACCCACGCCCGTCACACCTCCCAGATCCCGCTGCACTGGCATCAGTCAACAGACAAAAGGGCACTTTTAATTAACTTCAAATCTGTCAGCTACCACTGAGCCATGCCAAAGCAGACATGTCAGATCATGCCCCATTTGATCTTTATGGGGATTTTCCTCCCAAAATGTAAAGCGCAAAAAGCCAACATAGACAACTAGCAGATATTTACACAAGTAGCAAACAGACGTCATGAGATACAAGTCCCCTTTCATCTTTTACATGCACACACCCTTGTGCAGTTATACAACAGGTGTTTGTGTGTGTGTGTGTGTGTGTGTGTGTGTGTGTGTGTGTGTGTGTGTGTGTGTGTGTGTGTGTGTGTGTGTGTGTGTGTGCATGCGTGTCTGTGTCTGAGGTATTGTGTACAGTAAGCTTCTAAGCTACATGCCCTGACTAGAGAGGAATGGGTCTAACAGCTCTTATCGCTGAAACTGAAACTCAAAAGGACGAACAGGCCAAGATGTTAACCCCGTATTTACAACTGCTAATCTAAAGCCCTATTCGCACGGGATAAGTATTACCTGGGGACCTCTTGTAGTTTATAAATTACCCCCACACGTCTGTATTTCATCTGGCGCATTCACACGGGATAACTGAAGTCTGTATTTTACTCAAATTTACAGACATTATCCCCCGGATATGATGTCAAAACTTTTCATTTATAATTGACAACGCAGCCAGTTAGACCCCAAATCACAGAGATGCCGATTCGCACGGGACTAATATTATCACAGGACCTCCGTTTTCGGCGAAATATGGTAGGTCATTTGCGGGGGAATTATTACTTTACAAATTACAGACATGACCGATTCGCACGGGATTAAGATCACAGACAACCTCCGCGATTATTACAAATGACTGGAGGTCACCAGGTAATACTTATCCCGTGCGAATAGGGCTTATGACATGGTTTTTTAAATCTGTCTAGATGTTAGATTTTGTTTTGATCTAAACACTTTTTTTTCTTTTTTTTTTATATAAATGAAGACCAACTATGGTAAATGTTGTTTATGGACAAATCGTACAAACTGTTATAGAAAACAAAGGAAGTCCGGGATGCTATGATGATACAAGCTTCAGTTCATATATGCCAGATTTGGGGGTGGAAAAAAGCTTTAACAGTATAATAATATCTCTTTTGTGCTTTAAAATAGGACCGAAAGTAAAGGTACAGGTCTACGGTAACTTGTTTTAGTGTTTGGTCCTGTGCTACCACTGTATTAACCTTAATGTATGGAGTTATTTTCATTACCCCCTGTCACTGGAGGTGAACATTTAATAAAGTGAGCTTGGAAACAACCTTTTCTCCTAATTACCTGTCTCCTTGGCTTTGCAAGTGTGAATCGCAAGCCAGGTCGAGATTTCAAGAATCAAGCAGAAAATTAGGACGAAAAGGAGAACTTTACCTTAACTCAGAGAGAAACATCGGCTATCTAACAGCTGGCTGAACACGAAAAAAAATAGTCCAGGGTATGAAGAGCAGGTTTCTTTTCACCTGCAGTGTTTTAAAAAAAGAAAAAAAAGAAAAAAAAGGAAAGAAAGAGAGAGAGAGAGAGAGAGAGAGAGAGAGAGAGAGAGAGGGAGAGAGAGAGGGAGATGGGGAAGATATGGGGTGTTTCTTTTGTAGCAGACCAACCTTATTTCAGAGAGTAAAGACACCGAACATCAAAGCCTGCTTTGGGCTAGATATAGTGGAAGAGAAAAGAAGAGGGTGGAGAGGCAGCGAGAACTGACAGCCAATGGTCACTCACTACCAAGAAAGACAGAGAATGAGTAGAAGAGAAAAGGAAAAAAGAAGGACCAAAGAAAGTGATGGTCCTTTTACTTCAGAGAAAGGAACATGAACTTGACAAAGTCTTGTTAAGGCGGCTGTCTCCAGACAGCACGCTAGGTTTCCTTTACAGACTACAATAATAACTACAGGGGTAGTCGCCAGTTAACTGCCAGGGCAGATGTCTGTATCACCAAATACTGCTGCAGTACACGACCAAGTGCTACAGGCTGGTTTAACTGCAAGGACAGACCTGCTCATAAAAGCAGGTACACACACACACACACACACACACACATACAGTAACTGCATACAGACCGCAGAAACACCTTGAGGTACAATAAAAATCTTAAACCGCGACAGATTCTGTTTGCTAAACAAGACAGAGACAATATAATTCTGACAAGAAGACAGACGAGCCTCTGAAGCATCTCCACAAGGACACACAGAGGCACAACGCACGGCCTTGTATTTCATTCATGCATTTCATCTTTCCCGACCGAAAAAATTAATTTATTAAATACTCACGGGTTTATGCGGACGCTGGGAGAGCAGAGTTGTGTTTGTAGACAGACTACGAGTGTGCCAATCCCAGGGAACTCAATTAGAGGAGATGGGGATCTAATCCGCGAGTAAACAGTCGCTGGCCAGAGTAGAGCCGCAGTTTCCTTGGCTTTCTTTAATTTTCTTGCTTTGTTTATCTGTGATTTGCCACCTCTGCTACAGAGGAGGGGAGATCTCGACGAGGATACTCTACTTCCTGACTAGAATGAACCACAATTAAACACCAGCATTTTAACCTTGTGCTGGGTTTGCAATTGATGATGCCTTAATGTCGCTAACTAATTGTGCAAATCCTTTTACTGATACAGAAATGATAGAGAGAACAAAAAACCGATGAAATGCTGATTTCATCAACACGAAAAACATCATGGTTTCATTATTAAACGTAAATTAATCTCGCCGGGATAAAAATCTTTAAAAACAAATTGACTGCAAGAGTGATAGAAGGCACAATACATCGGCACAAGACGCAGGTATAATATGCAGAATTTTACTAAAAACTATGTATAGACTAATACAAAAGTAGTTCCTCTCAATCATCACTCATGGCCCACTAGAAGTGCGGTGGTGTCTGTATCTAAGACCCTGCCCTCTGCCTGTATTTTTTTCTTCTATTATTTTGCTGTGTGCGGGACGTTTATGGGCGTCAGCAAAAAGCCTTTTGGCCACACGTGGCCACGTGGGCGTGTTACCCCCAGCCAATAACAGCCTCAGGGTGTGCAGCTTAAACTAGAATTTAAATTTGATTGACTAGCTTTACCAAGTCCAAAATGTACGTGTGGAATACAAGGAAAATGACTCCTTGTGCCATGACAAAAAAAAAAAAAACTTTTCAGGGTATCGCTTCCATTATCTTAGGAAAAAAAACCTCATCATTTGGTATAACAAAGATAGAGTAACATGTTAATAGAAAAGCATGTCTATTTGAGTATCCACCATCTCCAGAGATGCCAGTGTTGGCTTCTTTTTTTGCTTCTAGCATAAAACATGGCAGTGATTTCTTTTTTAATCTAACTACACAAATGCATAAAGAAGACTGTTGTATACATTTCAGCAAAGCATTGATCAAATTGATCAACTTCTGCTCTGGGGGCAATTAGTGAAAGCAAAAAACACTTACTGTTTAGGGATGCCGTATCTTAATGCTAAACTAACACAGTATCCATTTGTATTTCACTGTGGTAATAAATCAGACGCATGGGACACAATTAGTTAACTTAACTGCCTGTGTACAATTTGAACAGCAAGACTCCACTTTCACTCTCATGGCTCCCATGACAGTAGGTGGAAATAAAATAATAATCTAATAACAATGGAAGTGTGAGCATGGTCTATGGAGAAGAGTATTTATAGCAGTGTAATAGTGCATTAGGCACTGTGTTCCCAAGAGAGAAGGGGCCTGGCTACAATTTGCAAAATGGGTGATGTGTGTGGGAACAGTTAAAGCACCCTCTTCTAACAACTGCTGCATGTCATTTAGCTACAGGAGAGCCGGTAGGCCGTCACACAGAATAACTTTATATGCCTGTTAGAGGGAAGCAAACTGAGAGTAAGAGGGCAAAGTGCTTTTAGAAAAGGTAACAATATGATAAAAGGGTTGGGGGCGGATTCTGCAGCTTGATAGTTAACGCATCTCAGATCTTAGAAGAACCTCAGGAGGGGCTGAAGTGCTTTCCTATCACAATGGAGCGATTGTCAGAGATACATTTAGCATCCGTTCAAGTTATACTGGTACTTTAGAAAAAGCGTGAAGTCTATAACAGTCAGGAAAACCTGTGTTTCCACAGTATGCTACGGAAAAAGTGTTTTTTTGGTCTGCAGACAGTACAGGGCTGGAACAACTATAATTTGCAGATTCTCACAAAATGATTCATCAACAATTTTGAAAGTCAAGTAATCTTTTAAAACATTATTGAAGAATCTCATACGTTTGCTGGTTCTAGCTTCTCAAATGTGAGGATTTGCAACTATTCTGTGTTTTATATGAAGGTGATCTAAATATCTTTAGATTTTGGGATGTGGGTCGACCAAAACAAACATTTAGAGGACGTCACCTTGGGTGTCAAAATTAGGATGGACATATTTTTTACTATTTTCAGAAATTGTACAGACAAAATGATTACTTTATCAATCAAGAAAATAATCGACAGATCAATCGATATTGAAAATAATTGGTTATTAATTCGATGCAGCCATACAAATTTGTGAACTGGAGGTTCACAAGCAAATTGTCAAGTTTGTGATCAACATCAACATGTGATCAGCAAATGTTTGGTAGGTTTGCTTACTCAAAGATTTTATCCAATAATCCGAATAGTAAATCTATTAAATTTCTCTTTATGAACTAATTATTCTTTGACTCATCATTTTAGCCCTTAATAAAATGCTTCAAAACATATACACCGTATCCTGCATACTACACCACAAAAAGTATTTTATGCAACCCATATCAACTGCACAATGTCACCACATAACTGTCTTAGAAAGTGGCAAAAACATAAAACTAACCACTCCTTTTCATCTTAGTAACATGCTTTCTTGAAACCAATGTTTAGTTGTTTTATCAGGCCTAGATGGGGTTGAAGCATATTTGGTATGCTCAGTGAGTACAGAAAATGGAAAACTGAGGGCCAGCAAGTGCAATTGTGTGTGTGTGTGTGTGTGTGTGTGTGTGTGTGTGTGTGTGTGTGTGTGTGTGTGTGTGTGTGTGTGTGTGTGTGTGTGTGTGTGTGTGTGCATGTGGGCGCGCGCGCGGCGTGTGTGTGTGTGTGTGTGTGTGTGTGTGTGTGTGCGCGTCACAGCATACTGTCCCGTTCCAGAGGTCCTCTCACCCTTCAGCTCTACCCCTGCCCAGCTAGCAGCGGAAAAACACAGACAATGGCGAATGATTTAAGTTCCCGTCACCTCAATGTCACAGCCCAGTCTGCCATGGCCCGACTGCCTCGGTACCCTGCAGGTACACATCTCTGCCTCACACAGTGATTCAGAGGAGCTGAGCAGTGCTCCAGTGCCAATCAGATGTATTGCTCCCCTTTTCATCCACCCAGAAGACACTACCATTAATAAGAATTTGATCTCATTCCATCGGCTGCTAAAGATAGAAAGATAATAATCGAGTCAGTTATAAGAAATTGAGGGGAGGGATATTTGGAGAAGCAATTTGTGATTGATTTTAATTTAACGAGTACGCCGCGTTGAAACTTGAATAAACATGCGTCGCCGCGCGCACACACACACACACACACACACACACACATCTATTTAAGTATTGGTTGAATGACCTGAGTCAAAGCAGTCAGAGGAGACAGCAGAATCGGCACTGTGTCCAAGGCATAAACAACAGTTATTGACGTCACCCAAAATCAACAGTGCAAGGGCCTGAGAAAGACAGACAGCCAATTTATATAACAATGTGAAAAAAGAGGGGCTTTGCGATGAGCGCGACAGCTGTGCTTAATCACAGGAACTAAGCCAAGAGAGATGTGAAGGGACACAGAAGGCCTGAAAGAAGGTGAAGAAAGCTGGAGGGAGGAAGAGAGCGCTCGAGGGAAAAGAGGAAGATGGGATATAAGACTGTTGAAAGGGAACAAAGTCTCAACTCTCTCAAACCCATATATTTCAAACACTGAGAGCCTGAAAAAGGGATGGAAGATTTAAGAAGAGAAGGGCTGTTGCACGGAGAGTTCAACCCTGTGAGCGCAAAACTCTCTTGACAAAACACCCCACATATGAAGCATGAAAGCTTTGATGCTTCTCTTTTCGCATCCCCACCACCCTGCAAAGAGGGGTACATCTTCCAGAACCAAGACAGGGAAAGGAAGTTGTTGTTCCCCTCAATCGACCCACTGTAGTTTCAATAAGAGCAGTGTGCTTTTCTTTTCTTACCTATATTCCATGGGAAAGATCATCAATTCTAAAATAAATAAAAAAAATTAAATGCTACAGGACAAGAGACCTAAAATGTGTGTTTCAAAGGTTTTTTTTAAAGATCATCACTTTTTGATATGGTAATATCAAGTTTGAAAATGAAATCAAGACATTTCTGTTACGTATTCTACACTACAAATCCTCCAGTGAAGAGACCTACACCAGATCTACTTTCCTTGGTTCAGTCCATCCTGTCCTCTAGACCCTGGCCATTCATCAGCAGGCATCACAAGACCTGAGCCATTCATCCTGAGCCTCACAGTCTGCCCAACAGGATTTGTGATTCAATTTGACTGAGTGATGTCCTGCCCCCCCACCCCCCGGGCCAGAACTAAGGCTACTGGGGTTTGCTGGGAAAGTAGGGTACAGGGAACAGGAACACACAGGAGACAAACGGTGTAACAGGAGCACCCACTACTGCTGCAGCACAGCTCGAGGAAGAGATTTAGTCACATATTGCAGATGTGCGTAGCCAGTTTATCAGAGGACACAAGCATGCCAGCAGACATAAACACAGACATACAAAAATAGATGCGAGAGATAGATATTGATTTTGAAAATGCTGCACTGACTGTGATATAAGTACTGTACTGTACACTGAGAAAAAATGAAGAGCTAGCTTAGACTTAATGTTGTTTGGTGGGAGGAGGAGTAGCAACAGTAAAAGTAATTATGCTGAGGTGAAACGCAGATAAAGCAAGACCCAGGAAAACAAAGTGTTGATGTAAGTTACTATTGCTTTATAAGCCCTACGCATCATCTCTGTCTCTCACTTTATCTCAGCAGGGAGGTAGCGAGAGCATGAAAGATTTAAAGAGAAGGCTTTTAGTTTAAACCAGAGCCTGGCCCGAAGACGCATACTCAGACACAGGATAGAGAAGACAGATACTGGGCTATCTCTGAAAAAGCTTACTCTTACTATATATATATATATATATATATATACAGTATATACTGTATAATATCGATAGCGTTCCTGGGTAAAAACTGTAACATCCAAACACATAGACAGTTGCTAACACCTAGTATGCCTCAGGCCCAAAAAACTCCTTCTAATATGACACTGTTGAGTCTAGGTTTGCACGATATGAGGAAAGTATGCGATAACGTTGTTGAACATAGCAATAACGATACTTACTTGCGATAAATAAACAGATATTAAAGAGTACTCGGTTCTGCATTTCTGCTGCTTTCAGTATTCTACTAAAATACAACAAATTGCTTGTTGAATTTAAAACAAATGAAAGGAAATCATTACCAACATTACGTATTACAACAAATTGAACATTGAATTGAATGGCACCACTAAAAAAAGAATGACAGTTACATTTTAAAGTGCAGTTTTCTACTGATATTTTCTTTCAACCAACACAAAAAATCTCTGAGCGTCTTTTGCGATATGTCGCAGCCTATCGCAATGTGGTTTTTGCACGAGTTGATATGGTGATGATGATAATAATAATAAAAAAAAACAATATATTGTGCAGCCCTATTTGAGTTCACAGTTGAAATACAGTCCTGCTAGATGCTGCACTTACTATATCACCTTGTGCAAGTGCAGCTAAAACACATTTAAAGATGTATAAGGAGTTAAGACATGCACTGCCAACAATAATGTTGGCCATCCTGCAGATCTGCACTGTGTTCAGTGGGCCGATCAACATTTGGTCTCAGGTAGGTTGACGTGGAGAACGTTCACGGTAAAAGCTTTCGTCTTTCCCCACCAGCTATTATCAAACTGAGCTTGAATGAAGCAGTTAGCATCCAACTATTTCAATGAATTGTCTATAATTATACTGTAGCTCTCGCCGATTGGCATACTCCCAGTATATGTATCCAGTATGTGCAACTACGTACTACATGTACTCCTGCACAAGACAGCAGTTCGTTGCTGTAAATAACATGTTCTTAGTCACCTTGTCTGGTGGAATAACAGTTGAATAATCAAATGATAAACATTATGTAAAACACGTCTCATGTGCATACAGGCACGCAGAAACAGCGCAGTAGAGCAATGCAACAAGACACTCACACAGATGAACAACATTTTTACATAGTATATGTTCAAATACACACACTAAATATAAACACATTATACGCATTAGAAACACACAAGGCAGCCAGCCATGCGCTAAGCTTGAGTTGACGGAGTTCATTCGGAAGATGTAAAATATTTATGAGGGAAGACTCTGCAGGGTAGGAAGAAGAGATGAAAATAGTGAGGGAGTAACGGAGGGATAGCAAATAACGAGACAAATGAAACGATGACAAGCGAGCCCAATTCAAATGCCCTCTGTTACGGCTGAGTGGAAGAAATGCAAGCTAAATAAGTCATTGTCATTTCAAGTTCATTAGCTCACTGCGTGCAATCCCCTCCTGGGAGGACGGAGAGACGGGGGAAAGGTATATTTGTACAGCAGCAAAAAAAAAACTGAGCTTATGTACAATGGAATATAAACTCATATTGAAGATTGCTTTATGACTTTTAAGCTTGTATTTTTAATATTCCCTTTTCTATACAAGAAAACCCAGCGATTACACTTTTTTAATGGCAAATCCTTCACTGTAGCCTTTCCAGTTCCATAAATACGGCTATCTATAATTCAGTCAATTGCTGCAATAAATGTGTAGCCAAAAACAGTCACAAGTGTATCAAGAAATGTTAAGTTACAAACCAAATTGCATATGTTGAAACATTTCCTTACTTTTCAATTATTCTTCCATATTTTTAGGTAGACAAAAGATCTCACAAAAGTGAGTACACCCCTCACATTTTAGTAAATATTTCATTATATCTTTTAATGGGACAACACTGAAGAAATTACACTTTGCTACAATGTAAAGTACTAAGTGTACAACTTGTATAACAGTGTAAATGTGCTGTCCCCTCAAAATAACTCAACACACAGCCATTAATGTCTAAACCGCTGGCAACAAAAGTGAGTACACCCCTATGTTAAATTTCCATAGAGGCAGGCAGATTTTTATTTTTAAAGGCCAGTTATTTAGTGGATCCAGGATACTATGCATCCTGATAAAGTTCCCTTGGCCTTTGGAATTAAAATAGCCCCACATACTCATCACATACCCTTCACCATACCTACAGATTGGCATGGGGTACTTTCCATAAAATCATCTCATTAATGACATTAATGGCTGTGTGTTGAGTTATTTTGAGGGGACAGCACATTTACACTGTTATACAAGCTGTACACTTAATACTTTACATTGTAGCAAAGTGTAATTTCTTCAGTGTTGTCCCATTAAAAGATATAATGAAATATTTTCTAAAATGTGAGGGGTTTACTCACTGTTGTGAGATACTGTATATACAGAAAGAGTACCAGCACCTTGCTATTAATTGGTTTAAATGTATGTGGAGGACATACATTTAGGATGTAAAGAAGTGTTATCTATAGATGGTTTCCAGCAATGGACACATTAAAAAACAGACTAGACTTAGTGAAAGGGGCTGCTAAAGAGAAAGTGGAAAAAGTAAAACATAATAAGGATTTAGGTAATAAAAAGCTAATCCTGTACCAGCAAACAGGATGACAATTGACAGTAATTACATATTGCCCCCTGTAATTATGAGCTTTCTTTGTGCGCCCCTCTTCTCATAAGGCCTTATTCCTCTGGTCATTCCTGCTCCTCCATCTTCAGACAGTCACTCTACCTCCCGATCTAAATAGCCAAGCGTGGTCAAGCCGAATAAGCAAACCACCATTAAGTACATGGGGCTTTCCTCAGCCACAAATAACTATGAGAAATGATGTCACATAAAACCAGATCTCACTATCTAATTACAGAAAAATGTGCTTAGAAAGCAGCAAATCCAACAGGAGATGAGAGTTGGAGTGGACTCAGAGAGAACGGAAGAAAACTGCTTCACCACAAACTGGGAGAGAGAGATATAAAGAGGCTGCAGTGCACAGCTCGAACAACCAATTTTGGTATTCTGGTTGCTAAAAGAACTAATGTTATGGGGGACCAAGGATCTCTGCCGTTTAAGCCAATTATACAGTGGAGATCCTGAAAATGTACCGGATGGAGAGGAAGAGTTGCAGTAGGATCACAGAGCACTAAAGCCTGGAACTGTGCTTGCTAGGCCTCCAGGAAGCCAATAAAACAACACACAGATTTCACTGTAATTACATTTAAACTGAGAGAAGAGGAAGTTGGGGGGACGGTTAAAGTGAGTGTGAGAAAATGGATTTCCACAGGAAGATTTGAAAAGAAAACTGGACAACAGGATGCTCCATCATTTTACAGTCTTTTAAATCACACAGAGGCAACATTTTAAGAACTTATTTATCTTATTACCACACTTCTCTCCCAAGGCCCAGAAGACAGAGGAGTCCCCGGGTGCCATCATGTGTAGCTCTATAAACAATGAAGATTTCATAGATTTCAAACATATTTTTTGTGTTGTTCAGGCTACAAAATGGGTGGTAAACTAAAATATGGAGTCATAAAAATCACAGACAAGTACCAGAAACAAACTAGCAATGTCTTTGGAGAGCATCTGTGAGCATGCAGTAAATTTCACATGAAGAATTAATGAATCCCCAACTTACTTTGCAGGAGTAGATAGGGGAAGAATGAGATATAAAGCCTCAAAGGCAGAAACGACTTAGGGAGAGAAAACGAGGGGAGAAAATAATTACGATAATGGAAACTAGTGTGAAACAGTTTATCTTGATGAGAGAAAACCTTCAGGAAATTATGAACGTCAAGTAACAATAAAGCAAAATAACTATTGTGTGGAGCCACACGCCTGGAGCGACTAAAAAACAAAATCCTCCAAAATGACCAATTTAAAAAGAGGGAACTGTCAGAGAGCGGCAGATTGGATGAAGATGAAGCGAAAGTGGCAACCGTTCTGCAACCCAAGTGTGGAAACGTGTTTGTAGTTTGGAAGAGATTGTGGAGAATAATGTTAACTCCTCTGTGGAGAAAGGAGGGGAAACTGGAGACAAAGAAGATATTCACAAGTCTTGAAACACCTGGGATATCTGCCTCACACCCACATGCAGAAACACATACGCCAACAGGCTTGATAACTTGTAGTCCAGTTTTTGCACAGATAATCCTGCACTGTTTAATTCTGCAGATGTGAGCTGTAGTGTTTTTTTTTAATAAAAAACAATGTGTGGAAGAAAGGGCCACTGTTGAACAGAGCCGAACAGAAATGATTGCTTATCAAAGGGAAGTGTGTAGTTGAAGGATGTGTGTACTACTGCGCCTGTGTGTCCTATCTTTATTAAATCTGTTTTGTGTGCGCCAGGCATCTGAGCAGCTAGCTGCTGGACACATTTTAGGCATTCAACATTTAGAAGACACCTTACTGATTTTATCATCTATTCCAATCTTTTTATATACAGGCCCAATCTCCAATCTCTCCCATATGTGAGAGATAGGAGCCTGAAGGCAGTCTCCATCAGAGAATATCCATCTATTTTGGCAATTATATCTGCGAGCTGGATAAGAAGATGGGGAAATGTTAAAAAAAGAAAGAAAAAAAGACATTGGTGAGTAAATGTAGTCGCTGCAAACAAACTGCTTCAATCATTGAAGACATGACATGGTATTTTCAAGTCGTAATGCCCCAGAATCAGCTGATCCTGGCACGTTAAGTAAAAACAAAATAAAAACCTGTCCATTATTTGATTAGATGATTGACGGGAATTTAATCCACAACTATTTTGACAATCAATTAATCATCAGAATGATTTGTCGGGCATAATGCATAATATTTGCTGATTCTTTTGAATAACAGTATCTTTGAGTATATAGGACGGTGTTGCTTTTCTCTGCTTTATTTCATTTTTAATCGAATATATTCAAGTTTTGGGCTATTGGCCAGACAATTCACATCTTATTTACCTACATATTTTTATTATCAGAATCAATGACATTTAAGGAATACCCAACCCCATATCCGGAATTTGTTGCCATAGTGCCAGAGCCACAGGATTTCCCAACAAATACTCCAGTCCACAGCTGCACACAGTGCGTATGTGTTGATGTTGGGCGTGTCACCATGTAAAAGTCATACTGCGTGCCCTCACATAATATGGTAGTAGGCGTCTTGGTTTGGGTCTGTACCATCTGTCAAGCAGCAGGAGGGCAAGAGGAGAGGTAGCTGGAGCAGAAGCGAAGACCCACTGAGAGCTAAAGCCAGTTCCTTGTCACTTCAAATACTCCCCTAGTCTACAGAAAGCACTGCTAGAGGGAACATGAGCAACAACAGCTTGCCATCATGGCACACGTATATGCATTTACATAACTGACGAAAGGGCAAAACAAACTGGCAATCATGCACGCACACACTTTGCACACAATCCAATCCAAATGTATGACAATGACAGCAAATGTAAAGGAAGCGGTTCAATAACATTCAAACTATGGCTTTAGAAGTCATGCAGAGTCCACACACATCTGTGCCACACACACAAATGTGTGGTGCAGAGAGACAGTGAAGGGGCTTGCTGTGACGAGGGAATAATTCTCCTTTGACACAACCAATTCCTCTGAAGACAAAAGAGGAGTCATACACCAACACACTGCATCTCTCAGAGGAACAACACACGTCCCCCCCACTACCACACACACACATACACACACACACACACACACACGCCTGTTGCAGTGACACTGCATACCCCTGTGGTGACATAAAAAGACTGGCCTATGCTGTCATCTGTGTGTGTGTGTGTGTGTGTGTGTGTGTGTGTGTGTGTGTGTGTGTGTGTGTGTGTGTGTGTGTGTGTGTGTGTGTGTGTGTGTGTGTGTATGTGTGCCAAAGGAGGGGTGTACGTGTGAGCTCCTACTCTCACATTAGACAAGTGACAGGGAACAAAAGACACGAGGAGTGCGAGAAGAGAGAAAAGAGAGAAAAGAGAGGGGTGGCAGCAGCTGAAGTGCATGCTGGTCAGAGAAGAGGCAGCTGATACTGTACTTACTAAGGTATTGTATTGCATTGTATTCTAAAAAGCAATGTCTCTTGGGCCTCAATTTCCTACCTCTTACACTGAGGTAAATTGCTGTAGTGTTTTAAATTAAACATAGGAAATAGAAAGGAAAATAGTGACATGTTTGTCAGCTCTTACGTCTTTCTGTCAAAAAATGAGCGACTATTTCCTTGACTTGTGTTTTTTAAAAGGAAATAGGATTTTGAAATTGTAGAGTGGCCTTAAATTGTCTGCTCAAACATGATTTAGATTAAGACGACGACTACTATCGTCCCCACTCAAAAAACAGCTAAGAGTGGAGTATGTGAAAAGGTTTCTCCGTCCTTGTTCACACACTAAGAAGAGTTCAGAGCGACTAAACCTGTTTGGACAGACTGTCCTCCAGATTTCCATGTAAGTTTCTAACAGGCCTGCGACTGAAAACGATTACATAAGGAAATGCAGCGCAGAGCACGTTTTTAAATGGGGCCTTTTTAGCTCCATCTTTTCTCTTTTCTTTGTGTTGTTTTTTCCTACAGTACATTCAGCCCATCATAGGGCGGAGCAGGGACTAGAAAAAACCAAGCAGACCAGGGCAGCCCAAGTAGCCCATCGGCCTGCTCTATCCCCCCCTCTCTCTCTCTCTCTTTGGTGAAGATCAAACACACTGTGGTCTGTTTCATGCTCCCTGCAGACCATTATGGCTTAATGCTTCAAGAGGCTTCTTACTGACTTCAGCGTTTTAACAACTCTAGCATATTCAGTTGGTAGGCAAACACACGTACGCAGAGAGACATGCACGCTCACAGAAACGCATAAACAGGCACAGACAGGAGCCCAGATGCAGGGATTCACACACTTGAACTGCAGGAGAGTTATGGGCCTGCACACTGTGATACAGAAACAACTGTTGCTTTTGCTTTAATCTGTAGAGGAAGACCAACAGATGCATGGGACTTTATGCTGACATTAACCTTCAAATAAGCGCTGGCCCTCTTATCTCCAAGACGGTTTTAATTAGTTCCATTCACAAAGGCGGCAATGTGTAATTCAGTGCGATCAATTAGCTATCCACCACATGGAGAATAAGAACACCACATCAGCAGGGTTATTAATGGGATGGAGATAAGGCTTCTGTCCAGAATGCCCACAATGACAACACTGCAAGCTTATCTCAACACACACACACAGTATTTACTATTTATGGTTAGGTTTGGTCTGTCCCTTTATCGGTCAAGAGTCCTTTTCAAAAATGGAATACGTAACGTTGCTGGCTTCATGCGTTTAAGTAATGTGCTTTTGTCAGTCGGACATCCAGTAGGTGTGCAATTTGCAAATGTTGTTATGGCTTTAGAGTTTTGCTAAATAAGCATTCAATCATCCATGCGGCTGGCATGAATGAAAATGTCTGATGGTTTGTGGGACTAGACCATTATTATTTTCTTTGTGCATAACAGATGATAATTAAGTGACTCATTTATTACAGTGCTTTTCTTTTTGCTCCTATTCTTCCTCATTCTGGTTTAGCCTGTACATTAATGACATTGAGACTCAGCCATGTTGGAAGTGTTAGGAAAATCCTATGATGTCCGAGCTTGTGATATTGCTTTTTACATAAAAATGACCTGGGCAAGGGTGTCCTGGTGCCCTAGGTTCACATCCAGTTGGGGACTTTTTTAACATGCCTCCCTGACCTGAGACACAGATTAAATCTCATGCTCGCTATTATGAAGTGTCCAACAATTTAGCTCAGACACTGTTAACAGTGCTGTGCCAGTACTAGAAGGTTACTAAATAATTGATAACACTGTGAATATATTTTTTATAATCCTAACTTGCATTAGAGTACACTGCTGAGGGGAAAAGAACGAGGTGCCACCGCAGGTCAAGCAGCCTCACAGGGGAGCTGGAGGGTATTAAGCTTACAGCAACTGGTGGTAGATATAGAGATAGTGTAAAACTATGTCCGCAGAGATTAAGAGCTTTAACAACATTGTACATGGTCTGCATTTTACTCTGGACCATGAAGACTCAAGTAGCCATTTGGATTGCAGATCATGCAGATTCTGAGACCACTGGCGGTGAAATAAAAAGTCAAATGAGTAGGACTCCTTCATATTTTTGCTGTTTTGTTGTTGGTTTTGCAGCCTCTCCCTGACTGGCCAGCTATGTTTTATTCTGGCAGTGGACTCCTAGCTCCATTTAACCTCCTGCCGGAAAGTATTGAAGGGGGCAGCAAACCCACTAGCAGCCATTATCTTATCATTACCCACAGTCAAAGAGGTGAGAGAGTTGCCCGGGGAGATTTCCTACCCGTGCGCGTGAAAACCCGAGCTCTGTTTTAGCTACAATGCTGCTATTACTGTATGCTGTACATTCCAAGACTCGTACCCAAATTCACAGTCAAGCTGCTGAGTTCAAAACATTCCCATACTTTTTTTGCGCTGTGGGCTACCATACTGATCAGCCCATATTTCCAGCCACAAGCCCGTCTTTAGTCAACAACAGTTCCTAGCAAGCCTGGTGAGCAGCGATCCCACTGTATCATTAGCCAAACACTGGTTAGAGATGACACTTCAGAGCACGGGGCGACTCACACAGTCAGCCTGTAGCAACCAGCAATCAACAACAACACAAATACAGCATGGGAAAAGCCAGTGCCGTAGCAAAATGTTACCAGCCTTCGTGCAGATGTCTCATGCAGCTTGTCTCTTTGTATAGACTTATATGTCATTGAGCATCTCGCACTCATTGGCTGCCAGCTGCTTTCAAAGAGCGTCTGGCGCCTCTCCCTTTAAGAGCCGACGAGAGAGAGAGAGAGAGAGAGAGAGAAACAGAGAGATGAAGAATGTCATCCCCTGAAAGACAAAAAGATTTGTCATCAAGACTGTAATGATGGGGTGGGAGAGGGAGGGGGCAGTGCAGGGAGGAGACAGATGAGCCTCATAAAAATCAATCATCCATGTTTTAGTAAATACTAACAAAAAAGCTGTTTCCAAAACTGATTACACTGGACGGAGTTAAACTAGCATCATCACACTTGATGACTTGCGAACCATCGCTTTTCGTTTCTGCTCAACTGATGCTGTTTCCATGGTCCAGTAAACACAGCTTTAACACAATAACAAACAGCATACCCTTAACTCAATAGCGTTCTTCCATGTGGCTTTTTCTCTAGGGCAAATGACTTAAGAACGGGGGACTATCCTGTCTGTTATATGAGGCGTATCCATGTAAAAACAACATATAGGAATCTTATTCTGCCGCTGACTGAGCATAATCAGACAGGAACTGTGATATGGGATGGGGGTGTTAAGCTGTTGTGTTTAAAAAAAAAAATGTACCTAATTCAAATGTAAAGAGCAGATGTATAAAAGTCTTTAAATCTCAAACACTTTGAATTTAATGAGAACAAGACATCAAATGAGTTCAGGAGCATATTACTTGCAGACCTTGTTGAGACTTCAATTGCATATGCGGTCATGTTTGATTATACACGTTTGTGCGTCTGGAAATGAACTTTAATATTAAGTTCAGAAGTATATTTGCAACCTTATGTGCCAAAGGGATTTAATCTCGTACAGCATATTGTGCAGCAGCATTGAAAAGCATTTGAAAGTGCTGCGACTGGACATCATTTTTAGACTTGGGGATGCAGTCATCTCTCATTGTCCTCCCATACTGAATCGGGCTGATGTTCTCAGCATGTCACCTTGAGTCAGGGCCAGCCAATATATTAAGTTGATCAAGCTCTGGTGTCACAGCAGGAAATATCCTTCTGCAAATGTCAGGGATCATGCACAACATTCAGGTGGCTGATAATTTGGAGGCATAAATTAAAGCTTTCATATTTTACTAAGGTGTTTAATATGCCAGACTGGAGCGGATGAGCAGTTATTTATGCTTGAGAGCCAAGAGACAGGGACACGAGGAGAAATATTGTCAAAGCCAAATCTCCCCTTTCCTCTCTCTCTTATTCTGTCTCACATCCATCCACTGCTGCATCTCTCTTTTTCTCTCTCAGCTCTCTATCTATCTATCTCTTCCTGGCACTCAGTTTCTGTCCCACTCCCTTATTATTTCTCTTACCCCAGACTTAAGTAAGCTCCACACCATTGATTGAAACAAGAGGAATAGGTGGTGTCATGACAAGACAGATTTTTATCTTTAAAGCATTATGGATTACAGACATTTGGAAGAAAAGAAGAGTTTTAAGGGCCCGGGGCTGGCGTTAATTCTGTCAAATGATTTATTCAGTATGGTCCATCAATTAAATTAGAAGTGTCCAGTTACTAGTTGGCCCTCACAACCTTATGATGTATGGCGTGATGACATGAGCTAACAGTTTCATCACATTACCGCCCCACCCTCAAATCTTATAATCTCTCCTATCCTATCAGCGTAATCACTAGGAAAGATCGACTGTATGCCTTTGCATCGGATATCATGTTCCTCATAAGCCCACTCTCACAGTAAAGCTCCTTTAAGGCATCTTTGTAGCAGCTTTAGATAATCACGAGGAAAACACCTCAAATCTGTAGGGCGAAAAGCAAAACCCACATCACGTTAAAAACATGCCATTTCTGTTCACGACACAATGTTCTTTCTGCAACCGTGCCATGCTGTGTGAGAGCCCGTTATGTGTTCAGAAAATAGAGCAGTTTCTACTATAGGATCATTATGAGTGCGTGTGACCTTTAGGTGCATACTGCCGAGAGTCACCCTTGTATTTCTCAGAGCCATTCGGCCTGTGCTAATGGACATCGCTGTCTTCACATGGGAGAAGAGTTTATCTACTGTCACAGTAGTGTGGCACTCTGTGGAAAATTAATTGGACAACATAGAGAAGGTAACTGACGAAGAGTCTAGAGGGGCTTTTTCAAGGAAAGGGTTATGTCATCAGGTTGGGAGGGACTGTGGCAATGTTGCAGTCAGAATCATTGAGCACGTCCACGCTCCTTTATTGTTAAGAAAAGACTGCAGATTACTTCAAATGTGTACTGTTGTATAGTGTTGTACTTTGGAAAACAGTTCTTCACATTCACAAATTTGACAGTTTTGGGACAATGTCAAAAAAGTGAGTTTAAAACTATATAAAAAAAAATTTGATTTTATATCGTTTTAATCTGTGCACAGAAAAGTGGTTGTGTAAGCATCACAGTCTCCTGTCTTGTCCATGCATGTACGATGCTGTAACTGTAGAACCTGAAATTGCAGTAAATGCGTGTGTGTGTGTGCGCGCGTGTGTGTGTGTGTGGGTGCGTGTGTGTGATCATGTGTGTGTGTTCATGTGAGTGAAAACGTTGCACTGAATTCCAGAGGAGGCACACGTGTAATCATCTGAACTGCAGAGGGGCTTGTGACTATCTGACATCAGACCATGAATGACACAGTGAACAACGTTATATCACATCTGCGTGGGTACAGCACATGGTCAAGTGACTGACTGGCAATCTATAAGGAAGAATCCCATACACAAAGACCAGACAGCTTAAAGAAGGGGAAAGATTAGGGAGTGTCTTCATGCTTAGCAGCTTAGTTTAGAGTTCTAGTTCTAGGGAAACTCAGAAATGAGAACAGAAACAGAGTTGCTGTTCCTGCATCTGTGTTTCTGAAAATGTCACGTCAGAGAACTTGCAGGGACTTTCTCATATTTCTGATATCAGGGATCAAACAGCCAGACTGACTCGGTGACATGTCTGTACTGTCCTAATATCTTTTCAAAGCAGTGTTTCATCTTGAGAAATAGCCGAGAGCTAGAGCTCCTCTGCTTCACTATGAAATGTGACATTGATGTGAAATTAGCGTGCTGCAGGTTTAAAAAGGTAAAAAGATAGAAAACTGGGTTTGCTCACTCTCACAACAAAACAAAAATACATCCTTTTAAGATTGTGGTGAACAAGTCAAATGTTTAAGTTAGAGTTTTCTGCACTGATGTGTGCAGTTTGTGAACCAAATGCACACATACCCACAATCATTTATTTATACACTTACAAAAAAATGGTGCTACTGCAGGTGCCACTTTGGCCCAAAAATAGACTAACATTCCGAGGGGGACTTGCAAAGGGATTAGGGTTCTCAGTGGCAATGAGTTTATAGCAAATGCATGGGGCTTCACAGTGTGCTGAACATGTTTTGGCATAATTTGAACAAAATGGTGTATTTGGACAGGTATATGTTCCTGAAAGTGTTTTCGGTTTCAGGGGAAAATATCACATTTTGTTCACAGAAAGAGTGCACATGACGGCAGCAGACTTTGGTAAGGCAGCCGACTTTGGTCAGGCAGTATTTTAAAGGATCTTACCTGATATTTCGGACTGAGGGACACCATCCAGAGCGAATCCTTTCCCGCTATAAAACTGCCTGATATCCGAACAACTCCGGGCTTTGCTGGTCCCTTTGTCGCCATAGGCTGGTGCCGTTAGAGAGCACACTGCCAGAGCCGCGATGATGAAGGAATCCATCCCAGCCGACTGCTGCGGGCTATGTGGACTTAGTCAAGTGCAAATCCGACGAAGCGACTGTCTTGAGACCTAAACGGAGCAGGAGACTCCCGGTAAGTGGCCGCGTGTGAAACAGGGCTACTGAGTGCTGCTGTGCGTAAAATATCCTCCACCTTCCTACTGTATATCCCTGCTGCCCTTTCTGGTGCGTACTGCTCTCCGCGCACGGCACAGAAGCGACTCTTCACAGCGCAGAGGTCCCGTGTCTTCCCACTCCTAGGGGCCGATGTGGACTGGACAGGACAGGACAGGACAGGAAAGGAAAGGAGCTTTATTAATTTCCCCGCAAACAATTGAATCTTCTCACGCTGTGCCCAAGATGAGAGCAGACCCCCCCTGTCTGATATATCCACTGTTGTGGGTTTAGGTTCACCTAGAGAGAGGGAGAAGCAAGAGATGAAAGAAATAGGTTAAGCGTTTACAGCGAAAATAATTTAGGTTGTGTCAGAAAATAGCACTGTATTGCGCTGACGCTGTGCAGCCAGGTTCTTTCGCCGCACGCCTACCGGCTATATGGGGTGCGCACAGGCAGCTACCGCAGCTCGATCGTCCCCGGCTCAGGATATTCTGAACGATGCTATGCCAGCGCTGCCACTCTGGAAATGAGGAGGAGGCGGGGGGGGAGAGAGAGAGAGAGAGAGAGAGAGAGAGAGAGGGAGTATAAGAGGTTTCGCGTTCCTCTAACGTTTTATTGTCTCATCTAAATATTATTTTAGACATTTTTTCAGAATAACTTTAGCCTAACAGGTTTGAATCGTAGGTTTTTGGAAACATCTTCATTTATCAGTCCTTTGTGTACTGTATGTGGTATTTTGCTTTACCATAAGGTGGTCTGCTGGTTCTCAGTGAAAGAATGTGCCCTACGCGTCCTGACAGCGCGATCTCCACCAGCCAGGTGTCACAGGTGAACCGTGGGCGTGCACTCGACCCCCACACCCACCCACCAATACAGGTCAATGCTGAAAACCTCTCCTCCACTCCGCAGTGTGGCTGCACACATGCGCCATATCACTCCTCAAGGTGCAATTAAACAAGTCACTACATGTCCAGTGCTGCGAGTTTAACTGTCACCTGCTGAATGCCTTCATTATATGCGAGTTTCTGTGCTTGTATGTTTACTATGCTCACCTTCAGTAGGCCTAAGAAATAAGTTTGCACGTGCGGTCTTACGCAACCCCCGCTTGTTTTTGTCTTTTACTGACCTATAGTGTCTTACTGTAGCTTTTCCTGTATAAAGGATGTTTACCTGTTTGGCGTTAATTGGCAAACGCCATTTCTATTTCTTCTTACATCTCTAAATGAAATGCAATGTTTATAAAGCAGGATATATTTACATAAATTGATAAAAAATCAGGCACTTCCGGTTCCCAGCTGCAGCAGTGATATGTAGTGTAACGCTAGTTATTGTTAGCGTTAACTATTAACTCGTCGTTATTAAATACATAATAAAGTACAAATACAAGTACTTTCGGGACGTGGATAGAGTAAAAGCACGGAGACAGCTTCGACTGCAACTTGGTCCATGTTTAATGACACTCTTCAAGCGTAGGACAACTCAAGACTCATAACAAAACGTGCTTCATCATCTCAACATCATATCCCTCCGCCAAGCTCACTGTTCCTGAATTACAGGCAGGGTACAACATGTTAGATAGCTCCCTTGTTAACTCAAGGAACAGAATACACTAGGAAGCTACAATTAATGGAAATATGTGACTTATTTCAGTAACCCTAAAAAGGTCATCTGTTAACTAAATAGTCACAAATTAAATATCATCTTACATTCTTCCCTTTCTTCAGATGAAATGTCCCAATTTCAATAAATCTCATTTTACAGTAGCAACACAAAAAATGCATTTTTTTTCTTTTTCTTTTTTTTTTGTATGTGAGAGGGGAAAGTTCACTCAGTTCAGGATGGGACCCTCTTGCTTGAGGCAACATTTGAGGTCATATGCTGCAATGAGCGAGCTGATTACACTTTGGGTATTGCAGTGGTTTCATAAGTGCATGGCTCATGCATCCTGTAGAAGCCATGCATATGAACACGCATAATCATACATTTAGGTAAAAAGTGTTACATGTTTCATTATACATTACAAACCCCAAACTGACTGTGTGGTGCGGACCTTTTATCCAGTACATTTGTGTTATAGCAATAGACATCCAGGTCAGTTCTCTTACTGAAAATACTCTCTCTAGTCATATCAGTGTGTGAAATTGAATCAGACAGTGTTTGATGTTGTCACTCCTGTGGGAGATGCTTTTTAAGGATTGTTTGCGGAAGAAGATGCCACCGCACATTATCACAGTGACACATGGGAAAAACTCCAGCCTGAAATAACCAGCCCTGACACGACAGATAGACAAACAAAAGTAAGAAGTAAAGACGGAGAGAAGGAGGGAGCCACATGGCAAGAACAGTCATATCCTGCTTCCCAATTATTCTTTTTATGAAGGCAGACATTGTTTATGAATACATTAGTAAATCTTACTCTATAATTAGTCTGTTCCTCATGACTGGATGAGTCCAAACAAAGAGGACAGCATCTCACACTAAATGACAAATGGCTACACTGGTTTCCTATTATTACTGCTCTGAAATGAGTAGTGAATTACACCTTCGTTCTGCAATGTCAAGTGTCATTTGCATCCTGCGCATGTGTTTGGGCAGCTCTGGCACTACACCATCGGTTATTCTGCTAAAGTTGAGAATTGTGTAACTGTGCCACACAGCAGACAGAAACCACTTTCTAATTATGGATGCTATTACTGTTTCTTCACTTTTCTTGTTTCTGTGGGGGAACACGGGGCACATGTGGCCAGAGGTTAATAAGTCTAGTGGCCTCAAAGGGTGTATGTGTGTGTGTGTGTGTGTGTGTGTGTAATGAAATGTGTCGGTATTTTATATGGGATTGTGTATGTATGACCTTTATATGTATGTGTGTCTGTGCACATTTCTTCAGAGGCAGTTAGTGTGTGTGTGTGTGTGTGTTGTGTGTGAGAGTGTTTATTAGTCTGACTGTGTCCCACATGTGGCCATAGGTCGACAGTGCTGTTTGACTGATTGGCCCTCCACTGTCTGGCGCGAAGATCACGTAATTAACGCTCAGTAAAGCCACAGAGCAGCCATGTTTTCATCAGGCTTCCTCCCATTGAAGTTTTATTAGCTCTGACCATGAAAGGCCTTCTAATGAGGAGCAGGATGCTGGGGGAAGTTAGGGAGACCGAAGAGAGCAAAAGAGGAGAGGCCGAATGGTAGCAAAGAGAGAGGGGAGTACGGGGTAAGAAACTGTCACTTTAGTGTACACATGCCGTAATTATGTGGTGTGCATTTTAAGGGCGTGATGAGGTTTTCTAGTGAAAATGACATTGCTTCTATACAGAAATACTACAGATGGTCATGTTCTACTACTCCTTTCAGGCGAAAACACTCACACTTAGTTTCAATGTAGATAGATTGAAGAACATGTAATATACAGTTACACAGCCATTTCCCTCTAAATGCACTATACACTTTACAACTTTGCACACAAAAAATCTGTAATCTGTATGTCTCAGTCTCAGTACTGCTCTTCCTGCGGACCTTCACATGCAGCGATTTGTGTTCCTCTGGTGCTGACTACAACAATGACAGTCTTTGCTGTTGGTTAAGTATTGTAAGCCTAATTTCTATTAGCCGTGTTCCACTACGCACGGGTTAAATTGTGCCGGTGCTGTCCGGGGCTCAGCCCTGGCACATGGGCCTATGCTCTTCTACATGTATGTCATCAGGGGACACTCAGCACATCTTCAACAATGTCTATATTCTTACACTTATCTCAGTCTTAATAATTCAACCAATGACACGTTCGCTTCTCCCCAGATGAGGTGAAGTAGGAACTTAATATCAGAACTTTCACAGGGTTTCCCTTTTTTTTGACAATAGGGTACCTTAAAAGCTACCTCGCAGATCAGCAGGTGCAGTCTAGGTGGCGGTAATGCACCTTAACGCTGATTGCCAACCGCCATAAACGGGAAAAAAGAAGAAGCGACCTCAGTAAGTCAGACAGCACAGATGGCAGAGAGTGGAAGGCAAGGCAGGGAGAAAAATATAGAATCTAACAGGTTTAATTGCAGAATGTAAATTGTTCTGATATTCTGCTTAAACAATGTTTCACTTTTACAAAATGATACTATAACTTGGATTAGTCTTATAGTGTTCAGAGCAGAGGGTTGTCTCACGTTGTTATATTTTATTTAGTTTGCCAAATGACATCAGATTAGTTTTAGTCCATGCGCAAACACGTGCACCCATGGCAACCCTGAAACCAAAGAGCCTGTCCACATTAGAAATCTTAATTTAACACTACAGGAACGTAAGACCTGTAACATAACCATAACAGAACCTGAAATTATAAGAACCAGTAAGAGCTTGGTTCTAGGTGCTGTCTTGCTTTTCCACTGTGTTTTACAAATGACTAACCAATCATTGTACCACTGTGTTACTGTCTTAACACATGGATGAAGAGAAGGGTAATCCAAGGAAAAACACTGGGTCCAAAAGCATCTTAGAAATAAACATGTCTCCTTCAGCTTTAAATGGACTCACTTACATTATTCCTTATTTAACACATTCTACATAACAATTAAGCACGTTACTTATTGTTTTTCTGTGCAGTGAAGGCATCAGATATACATCAACTGTAATTTTACTCCTTATCAGTAGAATATTCTACAGGTGAAAATACACAAACTCAGCAGGAGTGCCACCCAAATGTCACACTGGCTGATTAATTGCACCAATTCACTGCTGTGACAGTAAATACTTCAGTATTTTCTCATTTTCTCTATTTTTCTGTGCAATCACAATAGTTTTGAAACCTACTGTATGAAACATAATAAAAAAATAAATCTACTGAACATTTCTTCCTAGCCACTGGAATGCCCTTATTGTGAAGCAGCTACAGGGAATGTCCAAGGACTGGAAACTTGTTGTTGATTAAAATGAATGCATGTCTAGATTCAGACAACTTTTTTTCTCAGATCAGTTTGAGATATCTTTTGGGCAAAAGCATATGCTAACACCTAGAGGTGATAGCAAAAGCTTTTATGATGTCATTCCTGTCACATACTGTAGGAACCGCTTGGACAGATACCCCATATGGAAATTTGACATTAGAGCATTCTGCAATGTTTATGTAATTTCTACAGTAATACAAACATATATAGAGAGATGATAGAGAGTTTTGATATGACAGATGCTATTGCACCCTGCAGCATCTACGCTAACCTCTTTAGGAGCCGCCATTGTTGTTTTACAGTCGCCTCTCCTGTTGTTGTCACACACACCTAAACCACAGCCATGGCTGCCAGCGGCTCCTAACAGGACGCTGACTGGTGGCTCGGACACAAAGGCATTTGAAGCCTACTTGATGCCTGACAAGATGGATTTCTGTAAGATCTCGTTGTGATGTCGGGAGAATCCAGCCGCTGTGTAAGGAAAGTTACACAGCGGCAATTCTATGACAATTACCATCCTGTTTTCAAGGCTCTAGCTAGCTAGATTTTCTAAAGCCTGACAACAATGCCAAAAGGAGGTGCAGAAGGACAGATTTCTCTAAGACCACTTGAATTACAATATGCTAAAAGTTTAGTATTGAACCTTTGCCAAATGACGCTAAAACAAACTGCCTACCCTAGCTTTAAGCTCATGTAAGCATATGAAAATGGTTCAAAGAAGGATTTTGTCATTGTTATCATTTTCATGTGGCATTGAAATGCACAAGTACAGAGTGCTCCCACCCATCAAACCCACAAGTACAGTTTTATGAAGACATTAATGACAAAAAGAGCAGGGTATAGCCAGATCTGATAGAAGACACACACACACACACACACACACACACACACACACACACACACACACACACACACACACTCAGTGATGCATCAGGAGCAGCAAGCTTGGCCAGCGTGCAGGGCCCACTGCCGGGCCTCAGCAGGGTTTCTATGTAAATATCAGTGTGCTGTTTCAACAGATGTAATCAGCCTTTCAAGGGAGATCAGTGTGTCCTCTCCCTAAAACCAGCCTCATCCTGGGCTCTTACAGATAGCATTGATTCTGCCTCTTTTCTGGGTTTTATGTCAACTATTAGCCTGAGTTCAGCACATTCACCAGGGTGCTCGAGTGTGTACACATTGCTCAACGGGTCTTTCTCTTCCCTTTCTCCTTTCTCATTCATTGTGTCTTCTCTTCGGTCCATCTTGTAACTATTTTCTCCCTTGTACACACACTCTCTGATTTTCTGTCTCTTGATCCACTTCATATCTTAGCCTCATGAAAACACATCATCATGCCTTCATTGCCTGTTAAAACACAGTCATGTGTAACGCGTAAGAGTTGTTGCCAGAGACAGATGATGACAGAAAAATGAGAAATGTTGATGGTAAGAGCAAAGGGTAGCAGACAGATCAGTATTGTTGAGAGAAATGAGAAAATACCGAGGAAAACTGGGAGGAGGTGGGGTGGGCTTATGAGGCAAGATAAGAACAGAGAGAATATGATGATGGATGACATGAGAGTATGACAGAAAAGTGGGTTGGGGGTGTAGCAGCAGGGAGGTAGCGTACATTCAAAGTGGAAAGGATAAAGCACAGGAGATAAAAACGTAGAGTTTTCAGAGGAGAGGAGTGAAAACAACTGATGGCCAACGTGGTCTGATCCTTGAATTCTTGGGGTTGTTCTTGCAAGCAGGCGCTGTCGCGGATGAGAAATGCCCCCTGTGGTGTGCTGGGCTGTGCTTTTGTACATCTCTGTGGGCATCCTGGCACTTTTTTTTTTCTGTTGGGAAATCTGCGTACATTCCAGTCTTCTCTAAGCATGGACACAGGAGGAGAAGAAACCTTAGGTCCATCTTAAAAAACAGTGAAATCGAATACAAGAACTCTACAAACTACTTCCTCAGACATTACGACGGAATGGAGCGGAGTGGAGAGACCACTGAATGCTGTGTTTTAATATGAATCCATTTACAGTGGCGTATGTAGCTACTGATCTCTCATTTATGTACAGTTTATCATTATCAAATAAGAGGACTGCGCTCTATCACTTTTTTCTCTTCATCTCTTTCCCTCATATACAGTGGCAGACCGTACCCCTCTCGCTGTGGCCTCCCCTTATTTCTGCACCAGTTTTATCCAATTACTCTGTTCATTTGCCTGCATGCTGGTCTCATATAAATATTTCACCTCCTCCATTTGTCATATGTCTTAGAGGATAAATTACCCACTCTCCTCAGGAAAAGCTCAGATGACCTATTATGACCATCTCTCATGCCAGTAATTGTTTGCTGAGCATTAATATGTATAGCCGTATAATCATTAAAATTGTGGCGGTAAGTTCCTTGTCCTGTGCTACATAAATAATAAAAAGTTTCGCTGGATAATATTTTCCTGAGGGCAACCTTGACAGTGACCTGGGCATTAGAACAGAAATTAAAACACTGAAACTGGCCACAAGTCTTCTCTGAATTTCGATGCAAGCAAATGGTCCAGAGTCAACTAACCTCAACTCTGTCCAGGTTTTATGTGGTTCCAGGGCAGATCTTCAGACAGATTGGCAGCGTCTCCCTCCACGTGGACCTTGGAAACAGTGGGAGGCCACGTCTCTGTGTGGTTCTCAGCCCCCTATGAGGAGTCCTTCATTATTTTCCCACTGCCACTTTACAATATCCACACATTCCTTTCAACATTCCTCAGCCTTCCCCCGTACAGAAGCACTTCATCACATTACTCCTCCTCACACTTCTCCAATTTGTTTTTAATGAGAGAGACTGCATACAAAGTGTAACACATCAGTGCTCACTCAGTTTGTTCACCAGATACAAGTACAGTAAATAACTGTGTGAGTAATTATTCTTACCACTGATATAAACTGCCAGTTTTCACAAGCAGTTATTTTTCTATTTTAAACAACTCACTTTTGAAAGCTGCCCAGCCTTGCTACTGGCATGGTTTAGTCTAAAGCTGTTCCCATCGCCCCTCTCTGATCAGAGTGAAGCTGCTAATGGGGAATTGCTATTTAGACGGATGGTTCTCTAAGCACTCCCTTCATATGGCGTTGTAAACTGGATTGTAAAACTAAGTTAGCCTGTAAATGTTAAGGAGGGCTGGTGAATGGCGGACCCAAAAACAGAGATGCTAGGCAGTGGAGTACATAATAATGAATTTTAATTCCAAACACAAAAAAATATACAAACAAAAGGAGACCTGGAAAAAGCAGGCAAAAAGGAAGTCCAAGAAGAAATAGGAAGTCCAAACAAAACTAGAAAACTGCAACCAGGAACACCGAGACCAAACAAACAGGGAAGACTAACAAACAGGGAATCCAAACTGGAAACAGTACACACAACGATCTGACAAAGGACAAGGGGAAACACAAAGACTAAATACAGAGGGTAACAAGGTAACAAGAGGCAGGTGACACAAGGGCTGGGAAACAGGTGAAAAACATCAGGCAATCACAAGAGCGTGAAAAGCAAAAAAACAGTAAGTAAAACGAGACACGACAAGACCGAAAACTAGACTGTCAAAATAAAACAGGAAACCGAGCAAAATACAAAACAGACCACCACAATGAGACAAAACACAGAGCAAAATACCAAACCCATAACGGTAAATCTGACGGCTGAGAAACAGTCTGTCTTTGGTTGGGTTTTAAATGAAGCTGTAATTCTGTGTGTACGTTTCCTGCAACCCGAAGTGGAAAAATGCTGTGTGTTCATTGGCGTAAAAGATCCTCTTGACTGGTGCGTCATTTACAGCAGCAAATATAACAAGGGTGTGGGTAGCATTTAACTTTGACAGAATCATGAATGCATGTTTTACAAGGTTCCTATAGTGAGAGGCTTTTTTTTCGAGGGACATCAGAAAGGAAAGGGCTGTAATCATTATATACAAATCACTTGGAATATTTGAACTAGGCTACCATTAGACGAGACCACCTGGACAAAGTCTTTAACATTTATTCAACTGAAATTCTGACTCCTACATCTTAATCAGGTCAAATTTTTTTTCCAGATTAGTATTTTGAATACATTAGCAGTTTGAAGTCTTTTCAGACCTTTCCCCCCCTAATTAGAACATCGAAAGCCAGGTGAAGTCAAATCCATTGTATTCAAAATTGACTTGCACATTATATCAGCCAGCATTAGTGCTATCGCCGTTGCTGTTTTGTGAAAATCTACACCATTCATATTCTGCTCCCTGAGCAAGTTTTGAACAATGCACATTTTGACTAAACTTGTAACAGAAGGCAAGCATGGGTGTAATTTGTCATAACAGGAAAACCACAGGCTGTGGTTTTCCTGTTTGTAAATAGGACATACATAGAACCTCAAAATCCCATTGACACCTCTTTCCTCTGCAAATCTCACAATTTCAAACTGCCTCTGAAAACGGGCAAATCCCAACGAGCCACCTAGTTGACATCAACTCGGTGGCTCCTCCTTATTTGGTTCTAGTCTCTAGTCTTTGTCACGCCCCAACATTTACATAGGCTACACCACTGACCTGAGGTCAGCTAGTCTTCTGAATCTAGGTCTATGTGTGAGTTAAGGAGTTGAAATACCGCATATAATCATTCTATCACCCCTTTAAAATCAAGTAAAACCACGTCCATGTTACCTTTAGAATTATAGCAATTTACGAGTTACTGTTATGGATTACAATTAAAAATTCAGTAATTAATTACAGTTATTAATTCCTGTAATCTAACACTGCGTTACTTTGACTATTAGGGGTCGGCATGTTTGCTGTCTTACCGGGAGATTGATGGATGACTGACAGCAGTTTGGGCTTCTGTGTTGAGGAGAGACTAGCCGAGTGTGTAAGCTTGGGACTACAGATGCGGGAGGCGGCTAGCTAGAAATAAAACTCCCGGGGTGCCAATTTAGCTGTTGATCATGTTAACTGATGATATTTGCATAAAATCAGTGAATATTCAACAAGGCCCTGTCTACTTTTTAAGAGCGTTCTGCTCTGCCTCCGCCCCTCGGGTGCCAGAGGTTCACATTTTCACCAAGTGTTTGCAAGTGAGACAAAATAATGGATATGGCTGAAAGCATCACCAGTTTATGTGTAATATATGTCCGTTTAATACAACACATACTGTATGAACAGAAAAAAATAAAATGAAACAACGCACTAGAGATCTAGCTGGGATTCGAACCTTGGATGTCATGGACAAAAGAAATGAACTGACTAACATCTACATTGCCTATACCACTACACTAACAAACCACTGTAGTGATTTGGTGGTTTCTATCTATATATTTGACTTTTATTGGACTTTTAGTCTAAGTTAACACAGGTTAAAATATGAGAGAAATATACGCCCATGTTAACTGGTGACATCACAATTTAACATGGGAAAATGCAAGCCTTGAAACAGTAAAGTAGGTTCATCTTTGCCTCACATACCAAAACCTTACTGATGTACAACAAACTGGCATGACCCCGCTTAACACTTTATTCCGTTTTGGGAGTAAAAATGAAACACGTCAGTCATGCGCAAACGTGATCATTTATCATTGTTATTGTGGGCCATCTAATACGAAGAATGTATAGGCCTATCTCAGCACAAACAGTCTTTTTCAACCTGTGCCACAAGTCAACTGATTATAGTTGTGTTTAATTTCATTAGACCCACAGACCCACAAATTGTGATATCACCATGGGTGTATATTTCTCTCATATGTTAACCTGTGTTAACTCAGACTAAAAGTCCAATAAAAGTCCAATATATAGATAGAAATCTTTGCAGTGTAGTGTAGTGGTATGGACAATGTAGACATTAGTCAGTTAACTTAATTTGTCCATGACATCCAAAGTTAGAATCCCAGCTAGATCTTTAGTGCGTTGTTTCATTTTATTATTTTCCGTATGTGTCGTATTTGTGTGGATAATGCTTAAACGGACATGTATTACACATAAACTGGTGACCTTTTCAGCGATATCCATTATTTTTACTCACTTGCAAACACTTGGTGAAAATGTGAACCTCTGGCACTCGAGGGGCGGAGGCAGAGCAGAACGTTCTTAAAAAGTTGGCAGGGCCTTGTTGAATATGATAACATGATAACCAACTAAACTGGCACACCGGGTAACGCCACAGTTGTCATACCGGTAACATTATATTGTGTCTTCTTAGTAAGCACGTTTACATTAGTCACTAAGGTTACATTCAGGCCTGCTAATTTTAGCCCGAGTTGGACCCTCTTCTCTTAATACATCCGGTTGGACCCAGCACCTGACCTCAAGGATTCCGATCATCAGCAAGGCTCTCAAGTCTCAAGCATTGGGTGTGAGACACATGCATTTCAACCCGTTCACAAGCTCACACACCACACCTTGTATTTCTCATGCAAAGAAATTACCAGGATAACGCCCACCAAGTTGCGCCGCTATTTTTTAAACAGTGGAACAGCTAGAGGAATTAAGTGAGTTCCCCATAGAGTTCAGAAGGCCCTGCCACGCACCAGCTAATCAAATAAAAAAATATAGCTACCGAACAGCCAATCAGAAAATAGCATTGCTGTATCCGGGTAAGATTTAGATACAGCTGTAACATGGACTGCTATAAGGAAAAGGTGCATTCACAGTTTAGATTTGCAGGTCTGCTGCTCCGTTTGCTTGCATTGCTTGCCACTGATGTTTTGCAGTTGGAGGAAGGTGGTCTGACTGATTCTGGGGTGGGACTCAGGGGCCAGCTTTGATGTTTGGCATCTGATTTTGAGTGTGTTCGAGTGGAGGGAGTTCCACTGCTGGCTTTTCTTCACCCTCATAGGAATCTGTGTCAGAGCTTTTACCTTCCAACACTGTAGAGCAATTGAAAGAGCCATGAGCCCTCCACTGAAAGTGCCCTTTTATACGACTGGACAAGTCAGTTCATTTTTTTGAGGGGCATTTGTAAGAAAATAACCAATGTGCTAATAATTTTATTTTTCTCGCATAGTTATAAACACTTTGTAAAACACTCAAATGTGAGACACCAGTAAAATAAAGCACAGTCTTGTAAATATTGTCGTATCACTGATTGAACTCATTTCTAAGAACAATGTATTAATCAGGCCTTTTATTGGAATATCAGAGTATTTTAATAGTGTGGTTACTGTGGTCTGATGCAGCTGTGTATTTCAATATAACAGTCATTGCTTTCTACTAAAAATAATACAAAGACAAATGAAGAGTGGGAATCGGAGCACATCTGGTTTAATTGGATTGAATCATTTTAGAGTCAAAAGTCGCTAAATCTAACGACAAAGCCGCTAAGTTGGCAACAGCGTGCTGAGACCTGAACTAACGTTAACCTAGCTGTTGATGCAATACCTCCAAAAAACCGTAGCCTATACCTGCTTGTTAAAACTGCAAGGTCTGTTTTTCTATTTCTAAACGTTACAGAATGTGATGTGCGGATGTGTGTTTTTAGTGTCATTCAGGCAATCCAAATCCTGTCTGGTATGAGGAAGGGAGGGTATGTGTTATATGTATGAGGGTGAAGGCCTAATGGCCCTGCAACATTGATTTCCTCTCTTTCATGATCTGCAGAATTAAACAGCAGCAGGCGTCTCTGAATCTGTAATGAGACCCAATCAATGACGCTCCTTTCCACCAGCGCGCTCATTCATTCATGTAAATACAACACACTGATATCAGGTATTCCAATGACAATTTAAAAATCCTGACAGGACAAAGGGAAGTTAGGATGAAATAAAATCAACTAATATAATAGTCACACAGGAGAATGTGTAAATTCTGTTCCAGCCTGATAGAGATAGAAAGAGAAGCAGAGAGAGATGGAGAGGTGGAATGGCACCCAAGGGAATCATGGAACATTCACACCAGTGCTCATCCATCTCTGCGACATGATGAAGGAGGCTGCCTGTACAGCATGCCAAACAGAGCGAGCCTGACAGAGAATTCAGATGCTGGCCAGCCTTGAACATGTGTGACATACACGCACATACACACACTCCTTCTTAAACTCTTCGATCACGCCTCATACCACACACACACCGATGAAGACCCCACCGGTCTAATTGGAATGGGGGCTGATACTAGCGAGCGGCCACGTTTCGCTCTGGCTGGCTGTTGTAATGGGTGACATAGTTAATCTGTTTTCCTAACAGGAAGACTTTCATGGTGACTAATGTTCAGGCCCCTCTGTATGGCCTTATTAAGACACAATACATTCTAATGACAACTCATCCTCGCCCAGCATTTCTGTTTCTTTTAACTGCGGTCAAGCCAGCCAACACTCAGATCCCAGCCGACGCTGAAATTGTAGTGCACTCATATACTAATACTTTTGGTAAATGTATTAAACGGTGCAGGTCGACGGTCTTACCAAAGTTAGCGGTATGGGCGGTACACACCAACCAGTCAGCCAACCATCGGCAGAAAAGCCAGTCGGACTGATCAGACGGCACGGAACACACCGAACAGACTCGAGTCACCGACCTCGCCAGACTGTCTAGCGGCTGATTATCGGGTTAGTGTGTCAGCACCTTACGATACACATGGGTTTTCAAAATAAGCTGTTAAAATGTATATATAAAGTACACATAAAAATAAGATTATTCGATTATGTTTTCAAGAAATAAAAACGACATTTTTTACTGTATACATTTTGAGATTTTACAAAGTAAAGTCCCATATTTCTACGGTAAAATGACTTGAAATCTGAAACTGGAGGAGCTTTAAAAATACTTTGCTCCATAGTTCCAGGCAATGGCTTACTACACCCATACTGAAAATCAAACAATTTTACTGTATAAATATGGAGAAAAGTCCCATACTTCTGTGTTAAATGACTAAAAATATGAAACTGGAGGTGCAATAAAAAGACTTCAGTCCATAGTTCCAGGAAATGACTTAATACACTCATACTGGAAATGCAACAAAAAAGACTTTGGTCCATAGTTCCAGGCAATGACTGATATATTTGAGTACAGGGCATCACTTAATACACTCATACTGAAAATCTAAAAAATGTACTGTTTAAATATGGAGATTATTGGAAGCAAAGTCCCATACTTCTGTTTTTAAAAGACTAAAAATATGAAACTGGAAGTGCAATAAAAAGACTTTGGTCCATAGTTCCAGGCAATGACTGATATATTTGTGTACGGGGCATCACTTACTCATACTGAAAACCAAACAATTTTACTGTATGAATACGGAGATTTTTGGAAGCAAAGTCCCATACTTTAGTCATTAGATATTTAAACAGTAAAATTGTTTGATTTTCAGTATGGGTGTAGAAGGTGATGCCCTGTACTCAAATATATCAGTCACTGTCTGGAACTATGGACCTTGGTCTTTTTAAAGCACCTTAAGTTTCAGATTTGACGTCATTTTACCCTAGAAATGTTGGACTTTTACTTCATAAAATCTCAAAATTTATACCGTTGAATTGCTTGATTTTAAATATGGGTGTAGTCAGAGGTGTCCACTGAAATAAATCATTGTCTGGAATTATTAATGTTGTATTCTTGTAAACTCCAACAACACATTCCTTTCACAATTTAGTGGAATTTTATTTGTATTGTATAAGGGACAGCCACAGGTTACATATATTTCGCTTGTGGTGAATATAATCCATTTAATCTTGTTTTTATATGTACTTTGTATTAACACCTTATTTTGAAAAACAGAAGTAGTCCCATGCGTATCATCTCACTAACTTCGTTAGCGTTCGCTAGTCCGTCCATTGCTTACTCGATCTGGGCCGTTTGAATGCATTTACTACGCGTGACGGTATAAGAGCGCACTACAATTTTAGTGTCAGCTGATTTGACCACGGAGATCCGAGTGTCGGCTGGCTTGACCGCAGTTTCTATTACGGGCCAAGAAATAACTTGACTTGTCTGTTGACTTTGTGTACGATAATTTGCATATATTGGTCAAACATATAGACTTAATCTGCAAGTTGAGTTATGTGTTGCACTCTCTTGTAATGCCACTATTAAAGTCACAAAACTAATCCCATACTATTACTGCAGTGGCAAACGGTGCAGCAAAAATAATCATGTTTGGGACTGGTCACTGTCAGCAATCGTGAATTTAGGATTTTAGTTGTAACAAAGTAATTGGGGAGAAAAACAACATTAGCATTAATACTTTTGTTATAATGCCTAAATTAATTAAGCCCTATCCAAAATTACTTTTCAGGATTTGGTAGTTTATGATTGCAATTCCAAAAATTTGCAATCCATGTTTTATTACATTGTAAATACATGAAATACATACAGTAATTAAAAAAAAAATCGGAAACATACAAAATCATAAAAGTGGAATTCTCTTCCTTGCGGCAGGAAACGCATAACTACGCATAGAGTACAGTATGATTTTAGACAGAGCAGACAACTACAGTTTATTATTGCTACAGCCGACAGCACAGCCCAGTAAGCTTTTCTGGGTATTTGCAGGTGAAAAGCTATAAGTATCTTTTAAAACTGGGCTTAAGGGTTTTGTGGGGAAAGTTTTTTGACATCTGGATTACATACAGTATATTTCAACTGCATTTCGACAATTATAGTTTTTACATGTAGCAGGTTCTACATGATCTTCCTTTCATTTTTTTTTTTTTTTTTTTGGCAATAGCTATACAATTTACAAAGTGAGATCCTTTGCATAAAATTCAGTGTTTTTGGGTAGGTTTACAAGTTACATGCCACCGCAGTAATGGCGGCACGTTTACTTCTGCCAAGAACCTGCATTAGTCTGTAGAGCTGGCAAATGAGAACACAGTAATGCCCTATAAACAATCATCCATATGTTGTATTGGCATTGCTACTGTTGTACCCCCAACAGTAAAAGATATATATGTATATATATGACATTCCCTAGCTTACCTTTAAAGATGCTTCACTCTTAAATACTTGAGACACGATAGATACATGTGTTAGCAGATCCCTATACCTGACCTCCACCTTCCCATTTTGACAGTAAGTGGTGGGCAGTGAAATCCAGAAAAACCTTTTCACCTTTGAGTCTCCTCAGTGTGGTTAGAAAAGGGTCCATGCTATATGCCCAGTCCTCCGGCTTGTGGTGTTGAGGTTCATGTCTGCCTCTATTTTTCTTTCATAACAGGCAGAATAATTTGGGATTCCTGTGGGAGCTGAGATTATTGCACAGCTGAATGGCTGTTCTGCGTTATTGCGTTTCTATTCGGCGCTGCTCATACACATCCAGAAGGACTTGCCAGAGGGAGCTGTCTACTGAGTTCAGGATGACTTGTGCAATGTTAAACTTTTAAAATTTTTGGTACGCATGGAAGTTCTGTACATATTTTTCTTTATATTACAGTCCTCAGTCAGCAACAAATTGTGCATTGCCCCAGAACAGTTTTCCAGACAGAAAATGACAACCACCTCACAGTAGCTGACAGGAAGGTAACACCTCCTAACACTGTTTACCTGCCCTCTGCCAGCAGCACAGTGCATGATGGGAAACAGAACTGACAAGTGAGGCCGATCAATAAGTAGGAGGAATCAAGCAAAAGTTCTTGTGTCCCTGTTTGAGATTTGATCTCTGTCAGTGTTGCTGAGGCTCCTCTTGCTGGTCTGTCATGTCGAAAATATGTTTAATTGGACTAAATTAGTCAGCTCAAGAGCTCCTTGTGCATAATGCTAATTGGCCAGCGGAACAGGGTGACAGAGGTAGAATTGAAGTGACAGCTTGTGTTAGCCTGTTGTGAGGGCACAGGGAGCTCTGCGTAGAGGGGAATGGATACAACTGACAACTTGAAACTCAAGAAGGATAGCTGTGGTTAACAGGACACCTATGTCCTCCCTTCCTTTTACCCTATACCTTACCCAATTGTTCATCTTTGAAAAGCTATTTCCAGTGCCTCCCTCCTCCTAGTTCAGTTTATCGGTGTTTTATTCCCCCAACGTCTCTGCCTGGAAGGCACTAGGACTAGGCAATGGTTATGGTTAGGGTTAGGTGCCTTGAAGTCAACGGTCACAGCGCTGCCTGGAAGGAGACGTTGGGGGCTTAAAACACCATTGAGCCCATAGAGCCCTAGTTCAAGCCTGTCACTCTGATCCCATGCCTGAAAAGGTAAGAGAATCTGGGGGGGGGGGTGCTCCAGTGCTGTCACCCAGCTACAGCACAGGTCGA
This sequence comes from Perca fluviatilis, assembly GCF_010015445.1. Lineage (NCBI taxonomy): Eukaryota > Metazoa > Chordata > Actinopteri > Perciformes > Percidae > Perca > Perca fluviatilis. The sequence goes on along the minus strand of NC_053122.1, from coordinate 25,264,736 downwards.
CTCTTCAGAGAAGATCTGTCAGAAAATGCAGTTATGCATCTTAAGGCTCTTATTACGCTGTGTGACGCAACTGTAGCTCATCTCTGAATGTGAGAATTAGTGTTAGATTTACTCTTTCCTGAGGCATGAAATATTTCTGTGTGTGTGTGTGTGTGTGTGTGTGTGTGTGTGTGTGTGTGTGTATGTGTGTGTGAGGACGCTTAGTTGTGGACTCGGCCAAGCCAGTGGGACAGAAGCGCTGATGTGTGCTACCGATTAAAATAGCCCAGACAGACAGCTGAGCAGCTGTGACCTGAGGTCCCCGGAACTCTCAGTTACACTCACTGACCACACTGCTCCTTGCAATGTGTGTATGTCTGTACCTACAGTAGGATACACTGAATCATCCATACCCATTTTCCCATTACACTGTCTTTATAAAGTTTAACTAAAGAGAGAAAGCGCAGTTAAAAGTCATTTTTAGACTACCTCTATTTCAGTGTCTGAGTGTGCTACCATTATTGTCTATATTTTAAAGTCATTCATGGCTTTCTGCGTCAGTCAGCGGAGGTTATTACAGGACGACAGACGGCTTTGGTTTTGTCAGGCAGGGACAATGCAGTCCAATTACAGCTCAGGCAAAGAGAAAGCACGATATCCTTGGACTGAGCACTCTCTCTGCTCTCGTCTGCAGCCAGCCAGACACTCAGTTTCACAGCAACAAGCATGAAATAGACTCCAAGGATCAAATACAGACTGCGTGCAATTGGAAGTGTACAACTGTGCGAGAGGGTGTGCGAATGAGATCACTGGTGTGTGTTTGTGATGATTTTTGTGTTCATAAAAGTGCATGTGTGTGTGTGTGTGTGTGTGTGTAAGAGAGACAAAGAGAGTGAGAATGAGCTCGTGGACATTGTGTGCTTTAGCCAGAGGAGTGCTATTAGTTATGTGCGCCCAGGCTGATGGCTAAAACAGTGGGAGGTGTGGTGAGACTTGGAGGGCCACTGTCGCCTGATACATTGCCATTAAATGCTTTTATAATGACTGTGGAAGAAAAAAAAGACCTGTGTTGCCCTGAAGACAAATTATAAACATTACTTTGCTTCAGTCCCATTGCATGTCTTTAGGACGTACAGTAGGCCTATCTGGCATTGTCTGGTGATGCTAAAAATAATGCAATAAATATAACATACACCTGATTTAGGCCATAACCTCACTCTTTGAATCTCATTGTGGGCATTCTAGCTGTTTGTGTGTCACCCCACAACCATGTGTCTGTTCTCACCAACAGTGGCTCCCTTCATGCTTGCTCTGTGTCCTACAGTAGCTAAGCTAGGCTTACGCTGGTGCTAACATTGCAGCTGACAGCACAGACTAATTCAGGGCAATTATAGCCCACGAATAGGCAAAGTTTCCCCTGCAGGAGCAGCCAACGGGTCAGCCACACATCAGCTGAGGCAGCAAACTGTCACTGTCGACGCCGCTGTCATCACGACTGACTGTCCTTTCCAGCAGCAAACTTTTTCACGTCTTCTGCACTCTCACACTCCCCTCTGCCTCTATTCCTGGTGCAAACACGGACTGATATGTTTAGCCAGAGCGCTTCCTGGATGCAAATAGAGAAGGTCAGACTGAGAAGGCTATCCCTGCCTATGCCCTCATAACTCACAGTCCAGTATGGTCAAGGAAACAGTGATGTGTTTTCAGGGTCAGGAAGCAAGCCAGTGCAATGTAATCATCGTTACGAAGTCTTCTCGGTTTGAAGTAGTTCAACATTTTGTGAAAATATCACACTCACTTTTTTGCCAAGTGTTAGATGATAACATTAATACCACTCTCATGTCTGTTAGCTAACCAAGGTGATTAGCTTAGCTTAGCATATAGACTAAAGCAGAGAGAAACAGATGGCTGGCTCTTTCTAGTTCAAAAATACACTTTCTAGCACCTCTAATGCTCACTAACGTGCTGATATTGTTTCTTTAATCCATACACAAATATGCAACAATATGTAAAAAAATTTATACATTTTGTGATTTTACAGGGCGTTATACATGTTGTAATTAGGTAATTTAATTAGGTAAATTATTGGCAAGAAAGCAAATTAAGTGTACTTCTCAAATTGAGTGAAATTATTCTTTAAAAGGCTCAGAAAGTATCACTGGATGTGCATAATGTGGCCACCTCACTGTTTAATATTCCACTTTGAGGACAGGGGCTTTTTCAGTGATGTCAGCATGAAATATTTAACAGCCTGCACACCTAGACCTGTCAATCAAGCAGTCTGTACAAGCCCACACAGTCATAAGAAGAGGACCACAGTGCCATAGGTGTGTAGGATATTTTCCAAGCAAAACTCAGATTTTTATCAAAGTCTATTGTGACGGATACTCTTTAAGGAGAGGCTACTGAGACAAGCAAAGAAACAGAGCAGCTTTAATAGAGCTCAGCCGCACTGTATCATACTGATACAAAAAGAGACCAAATGAGACACAAAACAAATGGCGAGTGACTTAAAATATGTACATTTATACACATGCGAGGGTAAAGGGCTGTAAGTGATCTGTGGGTGCAATGAACAACAGTCATGAACAAAACATACATGGTGGAAATCATATGAACTAAACAAATGTGGTTACAGAACACAAGATGTGACACATTAAAACTGCCAAAACCTTACGTAGCTGCAGTCATCTCCATTCTTCATTTACTGCCATGCTTTAATGTATAATTACCATATATTTATATGCAAGTAGTTAAGCATCCTTCTTCCACTTTTAGGCTGAGTCAACGGTGAGTTACTTTTCAGTCGGGAGAGGAAGAGTAGTTTACAACACAGGCTTGTTATTGGAAGAGGTATTTCACTGCACATAGACCCATGTAAGTGTATAGACCTATTTAGCTTAGATACTGTATCTGTGTAGCTTTTAGGCATTATCAGGTTTAATACTGTATCTGCATAGCATTGACCATGCATTCATTCTCATTCACACAGGTACTTTACTGTACCAGTACATCAACCATTCACTTCTACACAAGAGAGAAAACAGGTATATAGAGGAAGCCATTATAATAGTCACACAGCTTTTTTTTTAACTTCCCTTTTGCTCCATCCCCATGAGGAATCATTTAAAACACAGAAGGATGTATTCTGTTGGAATTCCAAGGAATGGTCTGCTAACAGTGAGTGAAGAGACATTAGAGCTCTTTGGCAAAATGTATGATACATCCACAAAGAGGGACTTGTGGGACACAGTGGCTACCACTGGACAATAGATGCACCCAACTTTGTAAAAAATATTCTATGTCTTTTTGTGTGTGTGCATGTGTTGGATCTGCAACCCAACCTTCCTCTTGTTTTCAAGTTCCAAACTGTCCTTTGAGAGATGAAGATAATACCTGACGTTAAACCATCAGAGAGATGTAATGGAAAAGGCAATATACGTTATATATATAATATACGTTTTTGATGCTTTCCCAAGAAGGGCCTGATCCTACTATAGCATTTTTGATAACTCGGTAGGTTATTCATGCATTATTGTGCAATTCAATGAGCAAACACACAAAACTGGATGCACAATAAACATTAGTAAAATCAACAATGTACAGGCTACATCCAAAATGTATCCATTTATGTCAATGGCTTGAGCTGGAAAATGATGTGAATTCGTGCTTTATTTCTTACAGAAATGAAATCTCTATAGTTTTTTTTTGCATCGTTATATATGTAGCAGACAAGCACAGTCCGTTCATAGCTAAGGGAAAATATTCTTCAGCTCAATCAGTTAAGAGCTTTTTGTTGAATCAGAACCTCATACACTCCATCAAATCTTTCCACCTATATACAGTTACATACTATACACACCTAGTTTGTCTGCACAATGTGTTCAGCCGTGCAAGTGTGCCCGCCCGTGCTCTACCTGTGAACTCATTACATTTTAATCCCCCGCCAAGGTACACAGTCATTAGAGTATATCAAATCTGCTGTTCTGGGCCAGGCACCTGGGATTGATCTATCAATCTATCATGCATTCCTTAATCCTCGAAAAGAAAATGAGTTGAGTTTTCAAATGATATGAATTCTTCTGCCTGGCTGGCGAAATGTGCAATGGGCGTGAGGAGTTTTTTTTTTTTTTTTGCCAGAAAGTAAAAGTAAAAACCAACAGCAGAAAGAGAAGATGGCTGCATTTTTACTGTAACGTTATATGTGAAACAAAATATGAGTCTGTATATGTGTAAGCGCTTTTAAGTAAAAACAGAATGATGCAGTCCCATTCTTAACCACAAAGGGTGTGATTGTGTGAGTGGTGGGGCTGTATTGGCGTCTTTATACACAAACGTCTAGCCCCAACAGCCAAGAAGAAGCAGCTGGCCTAATCTTCGTAGATGAGCGTGCATGAGATTAGCTTGTGCGCACACCCACAATGGTGCAGGACTACAAGTTGCTGCAAGAGGCTCCCGTTTACAGTCTCCTACAACGTTGTCCTCTTCTCTTCCACACCTTGCCTTGCTTTCCATTTTTCCATCATTACCATCCATTCAAGTACGTTGAGGACAGGAGTAAGGATACTATGCGTGATATGTATATGATATGAGTGTCTCTGTGCATGTATGTGGTTCCTAAAGGGGGCAGGTGTCAGCGGTGGATTCACAGAGGGCGCTGGCATCAGAACAGGGTCCACTGCAAGCAAAGTGCAGCAAAGAGCAGCGCAACGCTCCAGGGCCGTGCCCAGCTGGCAGGCGCCGAGCCCCCTATCACTTTTACTGGGGGGGGCTTGGAAGGGTTCTCATGTGGGCTGTCACCTCCAGGCTGTCTCCCAATGGGCTTTCCTTCACTGGAAGCTTCTGGATTTGCTGTGAGAAACATAAACAGATAGAAAGAGAGAAACAGGAGGAGAGAAACAGACACAGATAAATGGTTTGGCTCATTGCTGTAATCATGGTAATCTGCTTTAATGTCCTAAAGTCCATTAGGCTTGTAAAATTGTACATAAGGGGCTCATCATCATCCAATCACCATTCCCATCATCTCCTTCCATGGGTTTTCAAAAACAGTCAGACATAGAAATGATGTCTGATTATGTCTGTTAACAGATTAAAAATGAGTTTGTATGTACATCAGAAGAAGTGCAGCTGTGGGTGTTTCAGTCAAAAGCACCAATTTTTTATTTAAAATAGTGCTTTAAAATATTTGGAATTAATGCATTTAAATGCAATGCTACTGTTTTTACTGTTCAGCTACCCACTCACTTTTTTTTTTTTTTTTTATATTATATTTATTTACATTTTCCAAATTAAACAAGCAAACAAACAGGGCTCAGATGCAGCTATTGCCAGTTGTTACAGTCACACTTATTGCAGCGGTAGGAGGAAAGGTTGTTGATACAGGAACATAATTAGCTTACTGTATTTTAGCTTTTTCGAAGTGAGTTAGGAATGGGTTCCAAGAACGGGAAAACGTGTCCCTTTGACTGGTGCAGAGTTTTTCCATTTGTATTATGGATAGCATATTGGTGATCCATATCTGAAAGGAGGGAGGAGAGGGAGACTTCCATTCCCTCAATATCAGTCTCTTGGCAACTATCAGTCCCAGTACCAATGGTTGCCGCATTGTAGTTGGAATTGCCCTTGTTATTTGTGAGCAGCCAAAAATAGCAAGTCCAGGCTCGGGCTGAAGGGGCCTCTGATATGCTTTGGAATACCAGTCAAATATTTTAGACCAAAAGTTTGTCAATGAGGAGCAGGACCAAAAAGCATGGGACAACGTGCCCTCTGACACCTTACATCTGTCACACACTGGGGAAACTGACGGATATATTCTATGTAATCTGACTTTGGAATAGTGTAAACGATGGACAATCTTAAATTGAATTAATTGATGTCTACTGTTTATAGAGCAGGAATGTACTGTTTATAGAGCAGGAATGAGCTACCCACTCACTTTTAAATCCTTTTGTCTAAGCTACACGCAACAAACCTGTGCCACTAAACACTGCCGCATGGGACACGATCAAATAAAAACTGAACTCCCACTTTGTCACCTCCCCACATATCATGATGGAGGACTGACTGGGTGTCTAATCTCCAGCAGCAGATGATGGACAGCCCTAACTGTGTCATTACAGCCAATCAGAGATAAATCAGGGCGAGGAGGGTAGGGCAGACATAAAGCAACCATTTTATCACAGTCCCCCGCAAACACACATATAACGTTACACACACAAACGCTTTTCTGCTGACATCGGTGAAATCCCAGCTTCCCTTAAAGAGGACTTCACTCATGTCTCTACCCCTCGCTGTCTCTCTCAAACCTCATCATCACCCTGGCTCTGAACACATCTCTTTCCTCTCTTCATCTCACTTCCCTCTGGGATGCGAGCGTGTGCTCAAAAAATCAAAAGGAAATTATTCCTTCTGCTCATTACCCATCTGTCTTTCCATTCTTCTTCATGGATCCCAGAAGGACCCAACCCAGCCCAAGCTATGTACATCAATTAAACATATTACAACCCTCAGCACAGCAGAGTGCACCACATGGTCTCTGTCACCACTTAAGTTAACCTGCATCACTAAGACCTTACAGGTGTCATACATTTAGTATGGGCCCATGTGCAGGAGATAGGGGCTTTGCACACCTTGTGTGAGTTCCTAGAGAGGGACAGGGTGAAATCAATGAGCCCTGGTCCCAATGGATGCAGAAAGAAACCAATAGAGACAGGGGTGGAGGATAGAATGACTGTGTGTTGTGATAAGTACTGACAGCGCCAAAGCCCAGTGTCAAAATGTCTTTTTAAGCTGTCGCTGTCACGAAAAAAACGGCCAAGTCTGCAATGATTCCCACCAGCATGTGTAAAACTGATCTGTCTAGCATTCATTTGACTTGACTGTCAAGCAACTTGACAACCAGGTGTGTGATACGTTTTAAGATATTTCATCCATATGAAATGTGAAAAATACATAAAACTCCAAGCAAGAGCTTTAATTTCCTAAATGAATCACTTCTTCGCCGATATAAAAGTAGACAATGTATTGCTCTTTTAAAGCTGTCATCCAATAAGATTTTTTGTTCTCCTTTCACACCTTCCATGATCAAATGTTTTTAATTTTTAAGAATGTATTCTTTTGTAAAACTGAGAATGCATATCAACCCATCCCTACTTTACACTTGGGTTTGTATGTGTGCATGTGTATTCATGTGTGAATAGGGCTAGGCAGGGATCTAGAGAGAGTTGTGTTTTCCGTGCCAATGGTTTTTGTTGTTCCAGTAGACAATAGACAAAGACATCGTTTATCCCAAATCAGATTGCTGTTATTGTTTCAATGGAAATGGGCTGCATCTCATCAGGGAGATGTCAGAAAACAGCATTTGAATGGGTCAACACAACACTAACAGTACTCCACCGCAGGCTAAGCAACTGGCTAATCAATGGAGCAGGTCCTGCCAGAACAACCAATAACGACAGAGATAACGGCACTGCCAACTTGTTAAAGTGTTTTTGTATATATATATATATAAATAAAGGTAGGCATTTTGGATTGCATGAAGTTGGACTGCTTTGTGATCTTTGTGATCTTAGTATACCCATTCAAGTAATCATCCAACTAGGTCCATTTTAAGGCAAAGCAAAACTAGGTGATTGCCAGCTGGGAGGGGCATAAAAGAGAAGAAATGAAAGAGATATTTTAGTCATTTACCTTATGTTTCATTTACTTTTAAATGCCTATTCCTTTATTTATAAACCACAGCTCACAGAATACTACACAACGGGGCGTACAGATGTATTCTGAACTCAGTAGACCAGGATGAGACCTTGGAAAAGACCCAGACAATGTACAAGAGATAATGCATCCCAACCAGTATATTTTCTAGTATCCCCCACAATCAGATGGAGGACATGCCTGGGAAAATTATGCTTGAACTGTCCTCATACGCTGCTGTTGTGATCTGGACCCAAGAAGTGTCCAGAATTCGATAGATGGATGAATGTTGCAGTTGTACTGTGATAGATCTGTTTGACATACGTCTTACACTGAGCATGAGGATAAGACTTATAAATAGATTTAAACCATTCTTAAAGGTCCAGTGTGTAACATGCTTAGTTGTTCATTATCAAAATCTGTGTTGTCCTTTTTCATGAATATTTACCACCACCATCAATTCCAAGTATTCCTATTTGCTTGAAATTTTGAAGAAGGAAAACATGGAGGACCACACGTATTCAAAATCCAAATTTCAGGAACAGGAGTCTTCTTCTTCGCCCAGAAATAGAAAAAGGATATTGAAAAGAGCAAGAGACCAGCTTTTTGAAGCGTGAAGGCTACCGTGGCTGTAATACGTACTTTGAACTGCGTGGTGCGAGAGAGTTGATTGTGATATATGATGTCAACGGTTGATGGGAGAAATTCCTACACATTGGACCTTTAAAGACGACATTTTGCAAAACTGTCAGTAGTTTGAGGTCTTGAAAACAGATGGACATCTGTTGTGAAATAGGGACAGTTGGGTGCTCCATGACAGAGCTCTGCCCTGCCATTGACAGATGCCGTAAAGTTTAAGATACAAGTATCACTTTATACTAATTGTGTATGTAATGCAATAATGCACTTTAACGTGGATACATTACTTTTAAAGAACACAAAATCTTTAAACAATTCTCCAGATGTTGTTTGTCCCAACATGTGGGAAAACCCTCAAACTTTTTTAGGTCAAGGAAAAAAACTAAAATGTCCACACAGAGGTCACACACTTGATAAAGTCCAAGATTTGTTAATATATATATATATATATATATATATATATATACTAACAAAAATATTATATATTGCGATAAGTGTGAAAGTTATGTGATTATATCTATCACACATGTTTATTATTTATGACATTTTTAACCATATCAACCAGCAAAAGTTGAAAATAATTTAATTGTTAAAAGAAAACTGTAAAACTAGAAGCTGTAGAAACTTGAGAAAAATAACATTGCATTGTATTAAAGCTTTCCTAAAAGCAAGCAACCACTTGAGGTACAAAGAAATGAAAAACCAGGAGGGCAGGAGGATAATGGAATGTGATGTTGTTGTCATAATGAGACAATGTAAGCACATAAGCCGTGCTTCATAAGCTGGCTCATGTGTAAATCCCCCAAATATGGTGAGGGAAAAAAAAGGGGAGCACAAACAAGACAGAAAAACAGAGGGCGGGCAGGAGTGAAAAATGACGGAGAGGGTTAGGAGAGGAAGGAAACGGTTAGATTGGCTTTTCAGTATGAGGATGAAGATCCATCGTCACTCGAATCAAAACAGATGGAATCAATCACCCCGGGCGACTTCAAGGCTACGCGATGGCACGCCGACATGCTTCTCCCATTACAACGACAGTCAATGACATATGTTCCCCACCAGTAAAAGACAAATGTGATTTGATTGGTAAAACGCTTTATAATAGGCGACAAACAGTGACAGAGAAAAACAGGGTAACAGAAACCCGAGAGACAAATAGAACTGGAGTGCTAAGAGGTCTGAACAAGACCACAGACCTTTATGTCTGGGAAGAAGTGTGTAATGTGTATTTATGTGTGTTTGTGCGCGTGTGTGTGTGTGTGAATCGAATACTAGCATAAGGAATGGGTTGTGGAAGCTTTCATTTGTCATCAAAGCCTGCAGTGGACATGGTCACAGAGAGGAGGAGGATGGGGGATCATGTCACTTTGTACATCTGCACATCCAGCACTCTGATATATAGTAACTACACACACAGTCCAAGGAAGCAACACAGCTCAACCCCAGCCTGTAGCTTGTTAAAGAGGGATGTTCTGTCTTCTGCCACCTTGTTGAACTCTGTGTTGGCTAAGTGTGTGAGAAATGGTTCACAGTGTCCTTTGCCACTAATGCCTCTCCAGATGGGCAGATTTGTGTGTTTTGAGGAGCAACAACAGCTGCTTCTAACATGCCTGGCCACAGCCCTGAAGAAGAGGTGGACCTCAGGCTCTAGCCAAGAGGAAGGAGGGATGGCCGGGGAGGGAGGGAGGGAGGGAGGGAGAGAGGAAGGGAGGAGTAAGGGTTAGAAGGTGAGTGGGAGGAATGATAAACATCTTGGCCATCATTCTTTGGAACAATTCTGAGGGACAGAAATTTGCAGGATTGTTCTTTGGGTAACCAATGTACATTTTTTTTTTACTTCTACTTTCCTCCCTCTCTGTCTCTTTCCTTCTCTCTTCTCGGCTTCTTTTGGTTAGCCAGCACATAGCCACTGCTGCCACACAGATTAAATCAAACCTATGCAAAGGGAAGAAGCAAACAATCCTCCCTCTGTCTTCAACTGATAAGATTTAATCTCTCTTTTCCTCAGCACGTCATACATACTGCACTGTAGACGAGAACACACACAGAGACAGCAAAAATGCACACAACATACATGTACGCACAAAAACATGCTCATACACTCCGGAGAAGCAGTACTAGGGCAACGGGGACAAACCCAATGAGTTAACCTTGGAAACTAATGGTCCACATGTGTTGTGCATGGCTGTGTGTGTGTGTGTGTGTGTGTCTGGTGTGTTGTGCAAGCTTGCATGGAACTCTTGACTGAACACATAGCTGCAGAGCTGTAATCCAGTGAGGAATGGTGCTACTGTATACTGGGGCTTAGCAAGTTGCCACAATATATGCTATCAAGATGACAAGGCAGCTTTTCAAGGCTCAACATGGACTTATATCCATTACAAACATCAATGTGTGTTCTATTCAATACAATTGTGTTTATTTCTTTTTTTTAATTTCACTGACATAAGATCAGCCCAGAATTGTGTTGTAGTGCCTTAGTTTAATTACAGTGTAACCTACTTTTGTCCAGTGTAACTTAACCCCACGCAGAAGTTACATGTGTACTGTAAATAGAAGACTTTAACCTGTTTATCATATGCTTCAAAGCACCTGTGGCAGTTTTCACTCGTCTGCATGCTCTTTACAATTATAAACATGGTCAGAAGGTGGAGGTTTTATTCATGGCACATCAAGGGAGTGTGGTGGAGGTGGGTGGAGGTCAGCAACTTCCTTCTCACTCTTATTCTCATCATCTTCCTCTCTCCCTGTCTTGGACCTTCAGGGTCTGCTCCTTGCTAAGCAGCTGATGGGAGACGGATGCAAGGGTGGGGTGTGGGGGTGTAAAGCAGCTCATGGGCCTGGGATTTGACAAGGCCACTTGATCTGCCTCACGGTGATGTTTCATTCAGTGAGGCAGACCTTTGACACCATTTTTTTTCACCACTCACACAGGCAGACATAAATGTAAGCATGGATTTGCGCATGTTCATGGTGCATGCACACACACCGACGAGCATGGTGTTCGAAATTAGCAGTGAGACAATACTGTGTGTGATTGGGAAGTCACCCCTCTCCACACTGTGTGCTCGGTTCCAGTTAAAGACTTGTGAGATTGGGCAACTGTTCCTCTACTGAGACGGCTCTGCCAAGGGGCTGAATAATGACACTGTTGATTTGCTAGATCAATCCTTATTTGCTGTAAAACAAGATCTTTATGCAATAGCCAATATGTCTGTGAAGCGTGGGCACCAGCTCACCATTTCTCAAATGCAGTGAAGTCAGAAAAAATTATTTGTACCATTCGTCTCCGTCATTAACAGGGGACGGAGCATTTGCCTCTGATCCAACCTGATGTGTGACCTTTTGCCAGATATTTGCTACCTGCCATCTATCCCTTCGAGAGCCACAGGGTCTCTGTTTCCCAAGTGAAGATAGAGAAGAGACACATATGTGGTCCACTACTCCCTTTTGGTATAAGCACATATTTCAAAGATGTTTTAAAGTTTTGGGGTAGATTATACTCAAGTAATTTCATACATGTATGCCACTTTGTGTAGACAGACTGTGTGCTGGCCCCTATTTGGTGTTCAAGAATTTTAAGTTATACAATACTGATACATAGAGGACTTAAACCACATATCCATTCAGTGACCATTCTCACTCTCTGGTTGCAACATTATCATCATTTCCACACAACACAAGACTTGAATGCATGAGGAGGCTTGTGTATGGGACTATACGCACCAAGAGGTATGCACAAGCCTCTTTTCATTCTTAGTTAAAGCCAGCATTACTAGGAGACAGAGCTATCAGTCTGCCTCCGATCAGACCTTTGGACACCAATAAAAGACTGATGCTGCTCTTGGTGGCTATGGATCACGGGTGTCCTGACATTGTTTGGTACATCTGGAGAATGTTAAAACTCTCTCTGGGTCACTATGTTTTTCAAGGCTTCCCTTTCACTGTCTTACACACACAAACACACACACACACACACACACACACACACACACACACACACACACACACACACACACACACACACACACACACACACACAGACATATACCGTCCCAAGCACTCACACGTTTCCTTATCTCTTTTCACACACAGCTTCTTACAAAGAGCGGTAAGGTTAGAGGTTGGGGAGAAGGGGAGGATGCATTCACACAGTTCATTACTAGCCATCCATCTCTGTGCTGTTTTTGTCCACGACTTACTCTTTATGTGGTGCCATGTCAGGCAGGGGCTCCTCGCCCTGTCAAACTAATCTCCCTATTCCGTATTCTAACACACACACACACACACACACACACACACACACACACACACACACACACACACACACACACACACACACACACACACACACACACACACACACACACACACACACACACACACACACACACACACACACACACACACACACACACACACACACACACAAACTCCCATCTCTGGGAACTGTCCCTCTGGTTCACAGGCAACCTATATAGGGAATCCAGGACTGGTCCAGGGTCTCTGGCAGGCCACTCAAGGGGCAAAAATACAGGGGCACCAGTGGGGAACACATCTTAGCCTACAGCTAACCTAGCAACGGGCACAGCAGCATGGCAACTCCAGAGCAGGGATCAGTGGAATGGAATCTGCCCAGTGTGATTCTTGGCTGTACTAGACTATTAAGCTCCTTTGCAAGATTAAGATTTACTCCCCTATACACACACACAAACACATACACACCGAAACAAATAGGGAAAGGGGGCCCTGGGAGGACAGTGACCTCCACCAGTCAATGTGAGACACTCTCGAGATGGAGGGGAATCCTGACGAGAAAGCAGCTTCTATGTAGTAGAGAAGTTAAAGGCCCAGTGCAACTCCTTAGTCTCACACATAGATTCACGTTGCACATCACATTCCCCACCTGAACACGGATTTTGGATATCAGTGCTCAGTCACACACACACACACACACACACACACACACACACACACACACACACACACACACACACACACACACACACACCTAACACTACTGTGTGCACTTGCATTAGCAGGTGTCAGGTTGTCCTTGTGGAAAGAGAAGCGTGAAGGGTGCAGACTGCAGAGATAAACTCACAGTCATATTTTTTTGCACTTTCCCTCTCTCACACACATGCTTGCACACACTTCATTGCCATCCATTGTAGTCGAGAAGAAGCAATAATCAGGTAGCAGCCAAGAGACGCTGTCAACGTGTGTCTCCTGATATAACATTTCACACATGGATCCCCTCCGCCCTGCCACTGGAATCAACCAAGCAATACAGAAGTCTCAAGTTGCATGCTTTCACTTGTTCTCACACGGTTTCTCTCTGTGATATTGTGTGTGGTCTTGCCTTGGGTATCGAGAATCGAAAAATGACACATTCAACCCTTCAGAGCTTGCTGTTGATGTTCAAGTGACACTAAGGGCTGTACGGCCTGGAGTACGGAAAAGATGCTTTAGTGTGTGCGAACTGTGATTAGGGTGCTACCTGCTCAGTGACACCAAGGAGCAGCAGCAGTGCCCACACAGAAAATAGAATGAAGTCTTGTGTTGCTCCACGTGACTGGCCCCCTCTCAATTAAACTGATCTAAGTGATACTTGCCGTTTCAACTTCAAAGTCAGAATTCTGTGTGGGAATAAAAAAAAAGAAAGTTGTGATGTTATAAATGTTTGATTTTGTGGGGGTGAGTCAAATACTTTGATGTAAACTCTTGGTTGCATAACTGACTGCAACTTTAGAATCAAATTACTCAGAATGGTGCACTAAGTACGCTGTCAGTGGCCCTTCCTAGTCTAGGGTGACCAGACATCTCGAAAAATTCGGGACAGTCCCGAAATCCAAGCAGTTGTCCTGAATCCTGCCCTAATTGTCCCGAAAATTAGAGCAAAGTCTCAAGAGCAGACTCTCGAGTAGTTATAGTCTGATAGAACATTAAAAACTGTTCATGGGGATTGAGCAGCCAACGGGAGCTGGCTGCAGGACGCTGCAGCCAGCTCCCGTCATTGGCGGCAACAGTACGTAGGCCCCACATAGGTGCGAATTTTGATAACACGCATTACTATTTTTTATTCATTCATTCATTCATTCATTCATTGTTGAAATGGAGGCTCAGGCTGGTGTCCCGGGACCCGATGAACACATAGCCAAAAGCAAAAACGTCTCTGCAGGTGCCTGGACTGATGTGAGAAACAGATGCTCATTTAACCTGGCCCGCAGCGAAATTAAAGTAAAAAATGGATTAACAAATGAGCTGTGCAGAATTCCAAAAACTCTTCATGTGAAAGCCTCCAGTGCCGGCAGCAGTGAAATCCTCGGCGAAATATGCCAGCGCCGGGCCTCCAGTGCAACCCAATCTTAGGAGGTATAGCTTTAGTGCATTTAAACTTTTGTTGTTTCTGTTATTTTATACGCACTAAGAAAATACAACCTTTTTTTCCCCCTTTCATGTTATAGAGTAGATGAAGAGAGCGCAAGTTGCAGCTATGAGGCCAGGGAAAGTGCACGTGCAGGCATGAAAATAATAAATTATTTTGGTGCGGAGTTTTGAAATTCATGTTAAGTGCAGGCAGGCAGCCATGAGAAGGAGAGATTGGATTGGATGTTGCTGATGTTAAAGCGCAGTCATTGTGTTTGTTTTTATTTGTTTTCATAATGACACTTAAGTTCATGATTTTAATGATTTTTTTTATTTGTTTTTTCGGGTTTTCTTGCATTAAAAATAATAAATCGTTTTGGTGCAGAGTTTTGACATTCATGTCCCCCCCCCCGCCCCCCTCCCCCCGTCTCGTCCTGAATTTTACCCATTCTCATCTTGGTCACCCTATTCTAGTCTGATCTGTAATCAGCTGAAGCAGGGAGAGGTCAGTCCTCTTCCTGCCCTCAGGCCTGACAGCCTGTTCCAGGTTCAGCTCTAATTGCCACATCAATTATGGATAAGGGAGAAGGGCTTTGTCGCTCTCAGCGCTGGTCAATAGGATAGGCCTTTAATGTAGTGACTTGTCCTGCATGCACGGCCCTTTGATGTATACACGTATATAAAGCCGCACACAGACTTGGACTGCAGGTAGTCAATACAAAAATTGGCTCATTGCTACCAACCTTCATTATCTGCGCGCTCATGCAATCCTTAAGCACCTCTGTTATTTGAAACAGATACTCTGATCGAGGTTTTGCCTTTAAAACAAAAGTTTGCATCTTTTGAGCTTGAGATAGAAGTGCCTGTCTGGGAAAATCCCAGCCCAAGTCCTCCCATGCTTTCTCTCCTTCTCCCCTCACCTAGTCTGTATTTCCCCCTGCATACCAGGCTGAGCTGAGACAAAGAGGATCAGACTCATCCCTGCTTATCCTTCTACTGTATTTTTCAATATCAGTGGAATGTCTGCTTTTATTTGCTCAGTGCAGTGTTACAGCAGGAATGCCAGTTTATGTGTTGGAAGCCAGGGTTGGGCTCCAGGCGAGTCAAGAAAGTCAACGGGGTCACTCACACAACTCTCGCCCCCAAATCTCTTCCCCCCCACCATCCTCACACCAATCCCCATCCCAACCCCCAGCAGAGAAGCCCAGGTATGGGCATTAATAAAGCAGCCCAAACAAACTAGTGCTCGTCTGTAGGTCTGTCTGTTAGTGTGTGTAGCCAGCAACTGATTATTTCCACAAATTCATTGAGTACTGATTCAATTTAAATCCAATGACAACCAAAAGGTTTGGTCATAGCCTTACTGGGGACAGGGGTGGAAGAGTGGTGTGCAAGAGTGTTTTGTACCCAATAAAATTCAAATCATATCCATTGAATTTGCAGCTTTCAATAAAGAAAAACTTTATGAGTCTGGACACCGTCTTTAAAATGCCATTTACTGCTTGGAAACATGCACATGTCATAAGAATTTCTTGTTATATTAGTGAATAACAGCTCCTTCTGCGACACTGTAGTTAAAACTTTTATGCGGCTACGGTATGAGAGCACTGAGTCACTAGCAGTCCTTGTTTCTCTGCTGGTAAACTTCATTTATAACCTGTTGCCCCACCAGATATTCTTGGTGTTTCTAAACGTCCCAAAGGTGTGCTGGAGAGGTTCAATCATAAAGGTCTCACTGATACTGCTTAGGAAATGATGATGATGGCTAATGAGAACCATTCTCCTCTGATGACCGTGTACCTAGGGAGCCCTTTAAGCTAATATGCTCTCAAAGTGCCATAAAAACCACAGGGCAGAATATGCCAAGCTAGGAAGAAAAAGTGTACCAATGAAAAGAAAGGTGGAAGATGGTGTAACAAGGGATGGATGGACAGGAAATGGAAGACAGTTGATCACAAATGCGGATATGTACAATAAAAAGTTGTGATACAGGGATTATAATTAGAATATCTGTCAGGTAGTTTATGTGCTAACAAATGGGATTGGGTACATATTAGTCTAGAGGATTATCCCTATTTGTAGAGTGTCTTTCCCAGTACTTATTTCGTAGGGAATGATACTGAAATGTCTCAGAATCATTCACAGCAAGTCAAGTGTTGAGAAAATTACGCAATGTCACAACATCAGATTGAACAAATAGATGACTCTGCATATCTCAGTGAAAATGTGACTCACTAATCTTACATCCATCCGCAAACCAGACCATGTTCCTGCCCAGCAAAGCCATCTCTGATCCTCTTGTTCCTTCTTTTCCAACCCTACTCTGCCCTCTGGAGCTCTCTCACAGCCCCTTGAGCTCCAGATGAAAGGCTAAGGGAAATGGCAGTCCTACTGGTAATATCCGCACCGGGACACAGCCACTACATCTGCTGGCCAGCCGGCCTCTACGCACGCCAGTCTCAAAGGGCCCTGGCTCAGTCCAGGACCTAGGATGGGAAGATCAAGGGGTTGGGATTGGTCCTACCCAACCTGGCGGAGTACACAAGCACCAAATCCCCCACCCGCCCTCCTAACCCCCGTCTCTCACGGTAGATTGAATCATTGGTTTCCATGTTGCAATTGTCTTCTCTTAACCACAGCCCTCAACATTTTATTCTCAGGTCAGCTGTACTTTCATGCCTCTGTTACATTTTATTCTCATGTCAGCTGTACTTTCATGCCTCTGTTACATTTTATTCTCATGTTAGCTGTACTTTCATGCCTCTGTTACTCTGTTACACCTTGTACTGTAGCATGACATCATATAGGTCTATGGTATTACCCCTCTATTGTTGTAACCATTTACTTTCACCTCTACCTCTGATCCTGTGTCCTGACCCGGACTGGCATCACTTCACTCTTAATCTCCACTCTTCTCTCCATCGTGCAAGCTTTCGTACATGAAAGGCAGGTGTGTGCCGTGTCCAGGGCAACAGAAGGCTGTAGTGGTCTTGGGGCTGATCCAGTGTTATCCTGCTAACACTGGTGTAGGTAAGCCATATCCTGCCCAAGCAGCCGTTCATTTCAGGAATGTGCTTCCCCTGCCAGGGTGAACAGCTGCCGCACACCTTTATGGCCTTTTTGGCTTTGGAGAGAAGTTCTCTCCAGGCCTTTGACATTCAGGTACAAACACACCGTCAACCCAAGAACATTATGAGGCCGATATGTCAAAGTTGAATCAATGTATCACGGTCAGGTTCACGGTCATTATCTATACAATATAGAGTCTTTTGAAAAGTCAAGTGATAGAAAGGAGAACTCCACAGAAGTGTTTTATTCAACTGTGGATAGCAAACTTTAAACTGCATATTACTGGACATTGATAGATGGCAAGCTCAGATTTTGCTCCAGTGCCCTTTAGCCTTAAATTGATGCCATACAGACTCAACTTTCTCTTCTCAATCACCTTCTGAAGGTATGTGGAAGAATAAGGGCTAAAAAAGTGTGTGTGTGTGTGTGTCTGTCTGTGTGTGTGTGTGTGTGTGTGTGTGTGTCTCTTTCTCTATGAGTAAAATTCACAACTTACATTACAGTCCATTTTCAAAGAAAAACATCTACACAAACCTAGCAGCTGTGGATTTAAAATAGTGTTCAGAGTTTACCTCCCTTGCGGTCAGGTTCCCCCCAACCCCCCTCCCCCCCCCACACACACACACAAACATTTACAGCCAGCTGTTTCCTTGGGGTATGCAAGGAGAGACAAGAAAAGTTAATAAATGTGTCCTTCGACTCAAGAATAACAGAAGCACACATCTCCAGTCTTAAATCTTTCCATCTTGTCATATTTAGATAATTATGTTCCTTCATGCTAATAGAGAGGTTTAGCCACTGAAGTGCAGAGTGGGTGAGCAATGCCGGGGGTGTCTTCACTTTCTTGATGAGCTCACCAGTGTTCCTGACAGATGGTGTTTGTTACCAAAAGAGAATTGTACTTTCATGGCTGTGCGATTCACACTTCTTCGCAGCACATCCCTGCGGCTCAATCACAGGAAGTGTTTATCCATGCATTTACTTCTCCTCTTCCTCTGAGATGTATAACCTGCTTTCTGCTCCTTTTGTTTTTATGACTTCTCACACCTTTGTCAGGCAGACTGCCTCAACAGCAGCGCAAAACAACACTATACTCCACTTTTGAATAGTTTCTATTCTTATTATTAGTGTTGTGTTACTTTCTGTTCTTACCTGCATTTATGTCTTTTGTTTTTTGTTGTACTGCTGCAACAACCAAATTTCCCCGCTGGCGATCAATAAAGGTCTATCTTAATTCAAAAGGTGAACTTTAGCAGTGGGAAAGCTTTTAAATCTCCAACGTACCATCCTAAACATCTTTAAGAGTTCATAAAAACTAAAAGCAAACTTTTGTACTGTATATTCACTTTCAATATCAAAAACAACAACGTCTCTTTTCCTATGTCTGTTTTTCCAGATCTGCACAAAAGGCTAGAACAGAAAAGACTTTGCCCACTCTGCAAGAGAGTCAGAGTCACGGGAGCAGACAGACTATTAAGACAATAAAGTACTGTTCTACCTTTTGATGCACAGACATTTGGAGTCTCCGCTCTCTTCCTAATGGAGAGATAGTGGTCTAATGTGCCACTGTGGGTCTTTTAGAGATTAATACGTGAATGAGCTAGCTGCAAATGAATAGCTTCTTTGGAAGGAGTAGCCATAAGTGTTCCGGGCTAATACAGTTAATAAGCCATAGTCACGCCACCGAATGCACCACAGAAGAGGCTCTCATGGCTGCAGGGGGAGAGAGATGATATGGTTCATTAAGAGTCACTGATTTATTCTCCTGTTCATGGCTGTGGTCATGGCAGTTCGTACATGACTAGGCCTTGTTTAGTTGGCACACAAAGTACACAAGCATGTCTCCAGGCAAGGGGAGCAGGATCTGAACCAAGATTAAACAGGCCTGACATCATGCAATCAGACTTCACTTTCTTTTAGAAGTGGAGAGCTAATTGGAGTATGTGAAAATAGTGTGACTTTTCCAACTCTTGTTTTGTAGTTCTTTGCCCATCTGTAATCTGTTACTCAGCCTGTCATATAGTAACAATGTGCCCAGTTTGTATATGATTGCATATATTCATTTGATTTAAGCAATAACTGATCTTAGATATGTATGTAGAAGCATCTGTATCTGCATTCTCAAAAATGCTTTCAGCATGCAGGAGGCTATACGCATGCATCCTATCTCCTAAGTAGGACTTGCAGGAGTTCCATCACATCTGATTGCGGATAGAGACAGTGAGTCTGTTCTCTGGAGATTAGCGCTGTTCATTAGCTTGGTAATGACGTCTCTCTTAGCATAACAGTGGGTGGTCATGCCCCCTTTTAACATGGACCTTGGGAGCCATCACAGCTACACAGAGGCAAACTAGGGCAGACTGAGGTGGAGACAGTTACCAAAGCTGATGTTTGGATCATCAATAACAGTTTAACCAATATTTGTGAAGTCATAAGAGAATGAGCATGAACATTTGTTTTTGTTTTAAGCCGACTTCCCCTTTAATATAATGTAAATCCCAGTAAGTCAATAGTGCATTGGGATGCCAACTTTTAAAAGTGTTTAAACACACTAACAGTTTAAAAAAAAACTATATCTAAGTGACTGTAAAACGGAATTAATGCATGCTTATTACCAAAGTCATTGTCTACCTGAAAGTTTTGGAAATTGCCAAATAGCTAAACATAACCACAAACCGAGTTCAAAAAGCCAGGCTTGGCTGGTGTGAATGAATGATGTGCCAAAAAAGTGTTGCATAGGTCATGGCATCAATCAATGTTGTTTAATACTAGTGCCGAGGCTGTAATTTGTCTTTATAGATATGATTTTGTTACAGGATGACAAGTATTCTTTTGAAAGCTAAAGGACAGTTGTACTGGCAACAGGACTCACCAGGATATGGATTTATATTTTGAGGACAGACTAATGGGTTTTGTTCTGTAAATCTCAGACAGTGGTTTTGATTGATTATCCCCTGCTGTTGGGATACTGCTGCTGCCGTCAGAGCTCTTAGAAAGGCTGGCATGTTTTATCCACATATCAACAAGCAGCAGGGCAGAAAGGACGTGTTCAGAGCTGTGTGTAACTAGGAATGTAATGGCTATTGATTGGTGTATTAGCTGCATTGTGGTGTGGATAGCCTTCTCGCTACCCTTTGGTAAAACTAGACCAGTAGTTTTACGATGTGCCGATAGCACACTAAGCCACAGTGGTCATAGTCGTCTATTGTATGCTGAATGAGCCCTAATGCTATACAGTGGCTACAGATACAGAGCTAGGGAGCTGCAGAGGATTGGTGGCCTCCTAGTCTATATCCACAACGTTCCACTTCCGGGATTGGTCTGGTGCCGCCGTAAATTCCGCCGGATGTCCTTCTTTTCGGCCGGATGTCCGTTACCTTCCGCTTTCTTTGTGTTGCCATTTTAAACTCCGGTCGATTTATGAGGATTATGGTTAACTGCTCCTCAGATCTCTGCAGGGTAAATCCAGACAGCTAGCTAGACTATCTGTCCAATCTGAGTTTTCTGTTGCACGACTAAAACAACCTTTAAACGTTCACGTTCCACCAAAACAAGTTCCTTCCTGAGGCTATTTTGCAGCGGCACTGGGGCTCTCTCAAGTGCTTAGCGCCGCCCAAGACGATTGTGATTGGTTTAAAGATATGCCAATAAACCAGAGCATATTTTTCTCCCAACCCGGAATACTGTGTGGACTAGCCAGACCTTCCTTAGCAGTGCTGTGGAGGAAGGTCTGGCAAAGAGAGACTATTGACCTCCCAATATCTCTGCCTCTCCTGCATTGGTCGATAGGAGCAGGAGGTGGATAAGGACAATATTACAACACGTCGGTGTTGACTTCATGGTGGCCAAAGAGAGGCTGTTGAAAAACAGCAATGCCTTTTGTGTCTAGGTAACAATACTCACAATGGGGCAAATTTCAAAAATGTTTGAAGAAAAACCCAAAAAATTTAGTTTGACAGTTGTCAAAATGCCATTTACAGTAAATGATGTGGCAAAAATTGATGATGCTGCGACCCAAGTAACTCAATAGAGTTAAATGCTTTGTTGGTATGTGAAAATACTTTTAATTGCCTTTTGGATCTTTTTTAAGGATCTTTTGGGGACATATTCGCTTTTATTTTGATAACAGAGAGTGGAGAGGTGACAGGCAACGAAGGGAAAAGGAGGAGGAATGAAACGCAACAAAGGTCGTTGGCCAAATTTGAAATAGGGGTTGATGTGATTACATGATCTTAAACACCTAGGCCAATTGTATATAATTTGCGTACTCATCTTGAAGCACCTGTTAATGTATTTTAGTGAGCCCTCTGTGCAAAACATGCTTATGTGCTTTCGTGTTGGACTGAGTAAACATGGTATATGTTCCGCATGAAGAGACTGCTGAATCAGCATCTGGCATTTCTGCAGCACAAGAATTAGGGAAGCCAAAGAGGCTCAGTTTCACCGGGTCTGTTTATATTGTGTTTGCCTGTCTGCTTGCTTGCATTATACCGATTATACTGAACCTGGCACTTGCTGCTAGTGTATGCATAGATAAGTGCATATTTGCTCCTCCTCTACTCCCTCCATGCTAGTAAGACAATGCCTCACACCTGACTCCTTTGTTTAAATGTGCAGGTGGAAAAAAACAACATGATAATAAGGGATGATTAACAAGAAGCGTCTACAGGAGATGAAATGATTCTCATCAAAGCCAACACAAGCCCAAACAGCTCCTCAGTGCCGCGTGTGTGTGTGTGTGTGTGTGTGTGTGTGCCCACTGAACTAAACTGGCTTGTTGTCTCAGGATCTGAGGAACCTCCTGTGCTACCACATTTCTCTCTATTCTATTCGACACAGCATGTAAGGATGGCAGAGTGTGAGATTGTGTTTTAAAGTGAAGTTCCCTTGCCATGCAGAAGGTGAAAATAATTCTTCAAGGCTCATTATGGTACACTAAAGAGAGAAAGGACACCGCCTTGTCAGAGGCAGATCTATCCTTAGTTATATGACGCACAAAATCAGGTGATTAAAGCTATAGAGCAATTAAGATTATAATAGAGCTATTATAAATCCTCACAAAAATTGGAGTTGACATCATGTGGAAGGGGAGTGATTAAGGAGTGGGGTTCTTACGTGCCAAGTGAATGAAACCTATTACTTATGCCAACAATATTGGTCAATGAACAGAGGATTTGTGTGTATGTAAGTGTTTGTGCATGTGGACATGGGAATGTATTACTTACAGGTCTGGTCTTGACCATCTCCTGAGGCTTGACATCCATCTTCATCATCACAGTCTGTGGTGCTGCTCTCCTCTGTTTCCCCACTGCCTAGTTCATCCCAGGCCTCCATCTGGCCCAGTTTTGGAAACCTCTCCTGAGTCTCCTGAACCACAAATACAGAAATACAAAGTTTATCACACACTGGTTTATGTAGAAAACCAATTCCACTACGTTTACAAGCAAACCTGATTCTCAACCTGGTACAGCAGTGGTCTTCAAGAACCCTTTGGTTATCATATATGAGCTCAAGCTGCATCCACACTACTACGTTTTCATCTTCAACCGGCGTTTTCAAACTGAAACAATCTCTGTCATCACGAGCGTTTTGGCACAGGAAAAGCTACTACTACTGAGTCTGATTATTATGACTTCATATCATGTATCATCATTGATGAACATGAAAAAGAAGATTATATTGTTTTTAAACTGCTAAAAAAAGTCATTAGTTTTCCTTGTAAGTGCAATTCTCGGCAGGGATGCAAAAATGTGGAACACCTGTAACTCCGCTGGACACGCTAATTGTCCCAAATGACTCGAATTATAGCTTGCCTCTGTGCATGTAAGCAGTAGTAGCATTATAAAATGCAGCATTTAACAGCACAACAGCTGCTTACATTGACAACAAGGTCAAAAACCACTGTAATTCGTTATCCATGTTGAATTTACCACTGGCAGTCGAGGTGACGTCTGTTTTCCTCTGAAAAAGGGTCCCATGATAGGGGCGTGATGAATCAGGGAAGGACACATCGCAAGGGGACGGGTGTCCACATCATAGTTTCCAAATGTCTCAGTTTTAGGGGCGTAGATGTTTGGAAGTAGTCTAGGCCTCTACTCATATGTAACAGAGGCAACTAAAATGCTCACGTGAAATACTTTTGCGAAGCAAGTTATAGAAGTTGTAACCAATAAGTGGAGAGTGTTTCCCAGTGGAACATTATGAACCTTATGTCTCCTGTGTCCCTCATCATGCGCTGACATTACAATCCCTATAAATGTCAGCAAGGGCCCAACAGATTATACATAGCATCCTGGGGAAACACAAGAGCAGTGTTTGTGGTGTACAGTAAGGGGCCATGGGTGGTAAGATGACACGTTGCATTTAATTACAACCAGCATTGATTGCAACCCCACAACAAACGTTTTATATCTATGAACTATTAACTTTGGACAGCAACATGTATACATTTTGGATAAAGCTCAATTTACTTCCATCCTGGCGTTCAGCTCTATATAATACTCTACTTGGTAAAGTTTACAAGAAACCAAATAAATTACTATAACACTAGTGATCTTTTAGGTGTGTGGTTTACTTGTATGGCAGTTAGAATGTCAAACATCTGCATCATCGTCATGGGTATTTTCGCGTCACTCCTGCATCTAACTGTAATCAACACCTGGACCTATAGTCACCATATCACGCCGTACTATGACACAGTTCTGCATGAAGACTTTCTCAGCCTGGAGCGGGAAACACTGCTCCTTATGATGTTCCTCCCTCTCAGCATGGGGTCAACTAATTAGACCACCTGCTGGTTCTTCCTGCTGTCCACCATCATCAAGATGGTCTTTGTTCCATCACACCATGTCTGACAGGAAGCTCTCCTG
Organism: Perca fluviatilis; assembly: GCF_010015445.1. Taxonomy (NCBI): domain Eukaryota; kingdom Metazoa; phylum Chordata; class Actinopteri; order Perciformes; family Percidae; genus Perca; species Perca fluviatilis. The sequence continues at coordinate 25,240,116 of NC_053122.1, read as the reverse complement.
ACACAACAACAAACGATCCTTTGGAGTATGAGGGTAAGAAAGTGCCGTGAATATCAGATTTGTAGAACATGTATATAGAGACACACACATGTTCAAACTTCCTCATTTTGACCGTCCTTTAGGTTGCATGCATACCCAGGCGCGCGCACGCGCACACACACACACACACACACACACACACACACACACACACACACACACAAAATGAAACATTCATGAGAAAGCTGACAAGATCAATCCTTGTGCACAGCTGACCTTCATTTGGAGGGAACAACCACTGAAGACATGCTGAGAGGAGGGTGGGCTTTGGGGTGTTGAGGGATGACTAATTTCCTTGCCATTGACACTACACTATGCCTGTCACTCAACACACCTGACAGCAACGGTGAACTTTATGCTGCGTTCAGACCGGGAAACAGCGATCTGGCTATTTGTCGCGGGGTGGTGCAGTGGTCTGGGAGTGTCAATGAAACGGCCCATTTGTGTGACATCCTGTTGTGCTCTTTAACCCCCCAATGTAGCACAAGTAGACTTTATATTTCACAGTTACTGTTTACCGTCAGATCGTTTATAGATCCCAATGTTTCCGACCGTTCTTGAAGGCAGCTTCATTTCACGGAGAAAGAGAGAAAGAAAAGAGAAAAGAGCAGATCGACTGTGCGTCGTTGTTTGGCGAGCATCAGCTGTCACACAAACTTCTGGGCAGTTCAGTGCTTCAGTGTTTCGTTTTTTTTTTTTACTTTCTTGTGGCAGCAATAGAGGCAGTGATCTTTCCTTTTTCCTGGTTACTGTACTGTACTCTCACATCGCCTCTAAACCGACTGACCGCCGGTTACATGGTTGGCCACCGCAGCATAACGTGGGGCATATCTCCAAAAAATAAAACACAGCAGGCCTGCTTAGGTACACTGTATACTGATTACTATATGTATACTGACAATGCTAAATTAAATGTAAGCTACAATCCTGAAACAAGACTAAGAGACTAAGAGCAGTTGTAAGAGTCTACAACCGCAACAACTTGCTGCGTTAGCCTCAAAATGTATTATTATTATTATTTTCTTCTCTATTATTGTGCTATATGTTCCAAATGTAAAGCACTTTGAGCTGCATTCTGTGTATGAAAGGTGCTATAAAAATAAAGCTTATTATTATTATTATTATTATTATTATTATTATTATTATTATTATTATGTAGTAGTAGTAGTAGTACTTTGATCTTTGAGCTAAATGTTAACATCAGCATGCTAACATGCTCACTTTGACAATGCTAACATGCTGATGTTTAGCAGGTATAATGTTTACCCTGTTTACCATCTAGGTTTAGCGTCTTAGAATGCTAAAGTTAGCTAAATAGCGCTACAAACAGTGCAGCTGAGGCTGATGGGAATGTCATTAAGTACTTGGTAATAAACCAAAGTATTGGACAATTCTGACCTGGTTTTACCTGCACTCACACATATTAGGAAGTTAAGAGGTACTGTCTGGATACCTTAAATATCTGTACTTCTATCTCTGTGTCTGATGCTCCGACAGTCAAAGCCTTGAACTGAAGTACAAAAAATAAGGGAAATAATGAGGAATCCACTCAACCCTGATGTTGATGTGTGTTGATGTTCTGTGGCAGCTCAACTGTTGTCAAAGTCATCAGAAGAGCAATAATAAATATAGGTATTATTTCTGTCATTCTTACCAGAGCTATGAATCCCATTGTCTGCAAGGGAGAGTGGAAGAGGAGACCAGCCGGATCCTGACATTACAGGTACTTTTGATATTGTAACTCATCACATCGGTTGTGCATTCCATTTTTACTTAATGTGAATGCACCCCCTCTCACTCAGGCCTGAGCGAGTGAAATGAGTGCTACAGAGAAATGAGTCATGTACAACCATAATACAAGGCCGGGCTCCATGAAACTGGAGTGGGCCTTTTAGTGGAACCAGCTAAAACATATCACTTATGCTCACCGCAAGTGAAAGCCATTGACAATAGCTGGGTAGCTCAGTTTCCATAGATGTACAGTTAGGTACAAGAGGATTACTTAGAAAAAAATTGAACAATATTACATGCTGGTTACAGTAGTGCATTTTATAGTTATGGATTGGCTGACATTGCAACCTGTTGACAGGTTTTTTTATGTGTCTTGTACTTCTTCTGCCTGTTTGGGGGCTGCACTGTGAAAATCCTATTTCCTACCTCATCCGTTAACACTACCGTGTGGTACTGGTAGGTCTCATTACACTTTGAGGACACTATTCTGTTGCTGTGAATTACAGGAAGAAGTACAATGATTTATGTGCAAAAAAAAGTAAGCTAGAATGTAATTATCTATCCTCTGCATCAATCCAAATATGTTAGCAGGAGCTTGCAAGGGAAAGATAAGTGATAATGGAAGATAGACAGCAAGCGAAAGAGGGAAAACATCTACCTTGGCTCTGGACAGTATCCATGACAAATCCATTAACCTTTTTGATTATGTAAAGCAACTAAATAAACGCAATGCACATTGAATGAGTTTAGGAGGAAATGCTCTGCTGAACAGCACAATGTTGTATACCAAAACCATCCAGATAACCATTTGGGTATTAAGCTAATAACCGTGCAGTTCAAGGGATGTTTAACACAATGCTGCTTGGCCCTGCTGTTCTTAAAGCATGTTAATTAGAGAAGGAATCAATTAAGGCGTTGTTGCTGTGGGAACCACAGTCGAGCCATTGTAGAATTGTTGGTTGACTGCTGTCCAATTCAGTTTGTGTTGACTGTCAGGACAACTGACGTTCAAAACAGCCAGGGGTTTCTGTTTCAAAAGTAAGGGAAGGTCATTGTGGTATTCCACCTTAACAAATCAAATTTGTCCCAGGATCTAAAGGAAGAGAGATACATAATATTCCAAAATGAGTTCTTAAAGACCGTTGAGTGCATAACAATAAGCGGTGAATATTCTCTCTCTCCCTATTTGCTTTCTGATTGACTGTTGCTGCACTGAGGACCAGCTCTGGGTTTCAATTATTGTCTTAAGTAGTTTCTCAAATTGGCTTTTTTCAGTTTTCTGTCTTTTTTTTTTAAGTAGAAGCAAAACCCACATTATATGCTAAGCTGTGCAAGTTAATTTCAAATAATGATAATTAAAGTCTGAAAAGCATCGGATGACTCATTGGACACATAGATGAACACCGCAGGATGTTTACACAACAAAGGATGGTCCATTTATGCCACCAAAAAACAACAACCTTTCAAAGACTTGTCCTCCTGATCTGTCACACGGTACCATATGGAAAATGTGAGCAAGTGGGCAGAATATTTCAATAGCAGCAGCCTTTATGTAACCTACAAAGCAGAAATCTACTGTGCCTTTAACCCTGCAGGGACAGTCTTTGTTCTCAGACGACTCGGCCTTCTTCTCTCTCTGACATGTAAAACAATGCAGCCTATCACACGGCTGTTGCATGAGATCGAGCTTTGCTGTTCATGCTTTAAAATAAAAATGAACATGAGCTGTTTAAGGTTGATTAAACTGTACAGTGGTATAGCTATTTTCATACTTATAAAACCAGTCTGAACTAAATGTTAGTTGAAGGGTGATCATATGTTCCTTAAAATATGATGCACTCTGGTGAACTGTAATGTACCTGTCAAATCTACTTCCTCTAAAACGATTTTCGTCCTCCGATAGAACCTGTTGCTGTTACATAAAAGTATAGTGTAGCTGAGACTACTGAGAATACTATTGGTTGACAAGTTGTCAGCCTCTTTTATGATTTGTCCTTGCTTAAACAGCATGTTTAAAGTGAAGCCATTTCTCTTCACTGCTGAGAGTCAGGCACAGAAATCTGACATTTTAGATGATTTGAACATTCCTTCATTTATAGACCATTATTTCAGTGTTAATATTTCAAGGTGAAATGACGATGTTCATGGACATCGTAGTACAAAGCACATTTTTTTTTTATTAGATTTTGTATTTTAGGGTGGATTTTGCTTTCATAATGACAATACGAGGACAGAATAAAGAAAAAAGAGTGAGGAGTGTTGCAACTTTAGATCTACATCTAGCTGATTTGAAACGGCACGTGCCAAGTAAAACAAACAGATAGTGATGGATTGAGGAGAAAGAAAGACAGATAAGACCCAAACAGAGAAAGGGGGGAAAGGAGAGGCAGAAGGGGTGAGAGATTTAGAGTAAACAACTAAAAAAGGAGTATATTCAGACAGGAAGACTGAGATTTTGGTTGTGCAAACAGGTGAGGGGATTTAAAAAACAAGATGCCAGCCTTCATGCTTCAGGCTTGCCTTGAAATTACCCTGGCATCCAAAGACAAATCAGGCATTCCCATAAGGCTTTGAACAAAATCCCAATTCATGAAATATTTTCAAGTTCTTCTCTCACACTGCCAACTCATTGCAACCCGGTCCTCTCTCTTTAGTTTCAAAAGCATTCCTCGGTCATAGGATGATAGAGCAGTTTTGAGAGCATCAAGGGCTGAATTCCTGCATGTATTTGAGTGCATCTAAAATCTTTACTGCCAGGAATAACCAATCACCTTCTGAAGGTACTTGGAAAAACGAGGGCTAAAAATATGTGTGTGTGTGTGTGTGTTTTGTGTGTGTGTGTGTGTGTGTGTGTGTGTGTGTGTGTGTGTGTGTGTGTGTGTGTGTGTGTGTGTGTGTGTGTGTGTGTGTGTGTGTGTGTGTGGCTTAACCAGGAAGCTACTGTGGATACACATTCCAGTTTTATGTGGAAACTGAACATCTGATTATGAAATTTATAAATGTGAAATGTGGTCACCAGGGATGGGATATATATATACTGCAACTGTCACAGTCATTGTGTAAGTGTGTAAGTGTGTGTGTGTGTTTCTGTGCACACATCTGTACATGCGTATTATGTGGGATACTGCTGTCAAACTAGTGAATCGAAATCATAAGTCATAACCTTTGTATGCCCACATTGAGACATGTGCTCTCTATCTTCCCTGACAATTTGAAACAGTATCACCTCATTGAGCGCAGTCGTGGTAAAACTGTGGACAGAGAAAAGGAGAGGGGAAGGAAAACCTGGAGGAGACTAAAGGAAAAAGTGACAGTGGTAATCTCTAAAAGTCTGCAGAAGTCAAAGCCAAATTTTTTAATTAAAATTCTCTCCATTCTCTCACATATATTTACATTACAGGCGCATAATGCTCTTGTGTAAAAGCAAAAATCAGCTGAGAGTAAGCATTTACTGTATCTATGTGAGTACAGATCTGGCTTCAGAGGAAAAAGCTGCAATTCTCTCTGCATCTCAGATTGCCTGACCAAGAAAAGGAGAAAGAAAAAGGAGAAAAAAAGAAGTGTATTTCCCAAATAGGGCAAGGGGGGGGAGAAAAAAAAAAAAAAAGAGAGAGAGAGAGAAAGAGAAAAAAAAAAAAAAAAAAAAAAAAAAAAAGAGAGAGAGAGAGAGAGAGAGAGAGAGAGAGAGAGAGAGAAATACAGTAACAGACAAAGATGGAGACTTCCAGGAAGAGTGACAGACTGCAAACATAAGTAACTGTAGATAGCTGCCCTGCTCAGCCATTCATACTGTGGCTGATTCTGGAATTAATTGTGCATGTTAAGGCCAACAAGTTTCCAGACAGTTCTTAAGTAATAGATATATGTTAACTGTCTGATCAAGCATTGGACTGGACACTAATGCTAGCTGTCAGAGTCTGGACTACAGCAAATGTCTGCATTGCCATCAACAAATGAAAATGAAAGTGATTCAAAGGGGAATTTAAAATCAAAGGCGTACCAACACAGTAAGCCAAGTACTTTTTTACTGTTGTCCTTTTGCATGGTTTGAGATAAAGCCAATAAAAACCCTTCATCTAAAGCTGACAGCCAGATCTTTTGCCTTGTTGACTTTTAGATGTGAATGGTTTAATTCTCAACAGATCACTGGTGGTCAGGGATCTGTTGACAAGGCAGGCACCTCACACTAAAACATACAGACTTAATGCAGTTATCCTCTCTAGACAAAATATTAGCTCAGGCAAAACAATCCATTTAAAAAACAAATCTATGAACATATGCATGGACACACTCACTCTATGATCACATGCACCTCTGCCAAAGCTAGACAAACCAAACTCCTGTCTCGAAAAGAGTTACTCGTGATTTACTGATACATACAATGACATTTTCCAAGACCGCTTGAAGTAGAATTACACATTGGTCATTTAAGTTTGGTTGCAATTACAAAATGCAGGTTTGACATAATTTATAGGGGAGGTACAGAAAAGCAGTATTGAAAAGAACTGTTTAAAATGGCTGATTATTTGTTTAGGCAGAAATGTCCCTGGACAAAAGCTGAAAGATTTGTCTTGAACCAAGGAATGCAGGAAAACTTTGCCTCTACATCACAAAACCATTTTTTTTTAAGTGGCCGCCTAGTTGGCCTTACTTCCCATCAAATTTCATGAAATCTGTGTGAAATCTTAAAAATCTGCTTGTACTTTTGAAAATAAACAAGCACATTTACCCAAGAGGTCTGAGTAATACTTTGAACATTTTTTAAACAATGGCAGAGCCACACGCCCCTGCACTGCAAGCTAGTACAAGCATCAACAGTTAGTGACACTTTATTGGCCATAACCTCACGTAACCCTCATGAGTCAATCACAACAACCCGCTGTGGCGTTGGACCGTCACACCCTACTCCTGTCAGGCACTGACTGAGGCAGATTGTGTTTGTGTAATGTATATGTACGAGTGAACAAACTTTGGCTTTTGTCGGGCAAGTGATGGAGCGGTTGTTAAAAAAATGTATGACAGTTTGAGTGACATCAGCAGTTTTCTAAGAGCATGTTCCAACAGCTACCAGGCTACTGAAAACTCTGTTGTGTGAGATGTCAGGGTCAACAGACAGTGAAGGCTTCTGCTGCTGCCGGGTTGCTTGGAAGCAGAAGTCTAACAGACTTCAAACAAGGCTACATAAGTCCTTATAAGGCAGCAGCACGAAAGGTTCGAAGAGCCCCCGTGATATGGCACCACTCTAGGTCACTCCCCATGAACGTCCATCATTATGGTTATCATCAGCCCACGTGCTGCATTAATTATACAACTTTAATACAGTGCAGGTGAGACAGAGAACAAGAAGAATATGAAAGTTACCTACTACCCACCTTGGACTATCGGATTATCCAGAACTGGACTTTGCACCCCCCCCCAACAAAAAAAATAAACAACTTTCAGATTAAACGTTGAGTGATACAGTACATTATTGATCTTAAAATTGCAAGATCAGTCTTTATATGCAGCCCGGTCTCATGGCAGTTCGTGATATGGTTACGTTATTGAATCTATTAAGTCGTGGACAGGACACGTAAATGTCGTTTTTTTCGTGTGCCGATTACGAATTTTAAAGCAATGTATTTCAATGGGAAGCATATTTCGTGATCACAGAACGATGACGGTAGCGAGTAGTATTGATAAGGCGAAAGTCCACGCAGGGAGGTTAGTCGGGGTGGTGGATGGGTCAAAAAACACAGGACTTTCACCCCGGAGACCGGGGATCGCGTCCTGCGTGTTGCAGTTCCTTTCCTCATTCTTCTTTTCCTAACCACGACCGTCCCGTTATTGTGGCGTTTCATTTCCCCGTTGTGGCGTTTCGTTTCCCCATTGCTGTGTGCTGCACCCGGGGATCGCGTCCCGCGAGTGGCGGCCCGTCCCGTTGTTGTGGCCGGCGTGTGGTGCCTCAGTTCCCCGTTGTTGCTTCCCCCAGAGCAGGTTCAAAAATCGTGACCTGTACACATTCAAAATTTGTGGCGTGTACACGAAATAAACCTGTATGACCTGTACACACAAATGAATAAATCAAAATAACGTGACTATTTCACGACCTGGCGTGAGACCGGGTTGTTATATGCAACAGTATTCACTTTTTTTATAAAGGGTACGGTTAGGGATTCCCAGTGTGTAAAATGTTTCCATTATTAAAAATAAATGTCTTACAACATACACAAACTAAAAAAAATGCACTCAGTAGAGTGCAGATCTCTGTCCAAACTGCTTAGCCTAGCCTAGAAAATGCCTTTTGCTACTGAAACAGTCAATGACGGTATACAACAGAGCCATCAATAAAATAGGTTTTACAAAAATTGTGAATCAGCACGAGAGGCCCTTGAACAAACAGTCATAAATGTGCACAAAAAAATTTGTTGCGGACAGACAAGCACACAGACAGAGAGCTGCACGCACACATGCACACGTCCAAATGCATGATCCTAGGGCTTACGCCTGGCTAATAAAAAAAGTTATGAAAGTTATAAAAAGTCGATAGTTCCTTACTTGTGGAATAAAAAAAAAAATGTAAGCCCTAATTGAGAACATCTTTGTAGCCCATTATCCCAAATGGAATATTTTACTTTATTGAAGAAAAACACTAAAACCCCCTTCTTCCTTCAATAATGTTTACTAAATATGTGAAGACACATGAGCCTTTGGAACATGGCGTTTTACTTTACTTTAACAAATGCACAACCATATCAGATTGAAAAAAGGGGATTTTCACAACTATGTGTCAGTAACAGAAACAGGTCACATATTTTCTCTACATGACAAGAATCACATACTGCATGGAACTGAAACCCACGGGGAGAGTGAATATGACCCAATGTGGAAAAACAGTCGCAGTTCACTGGATTTTTATGAGCTTTGCATCTAATTATGATGGTACAGAAAAAAAAATGGTATGCTTAAGTTCCAGTCTGGGTTCATGAAGTTTGGTTGCCAAGCTGACAGAGAGCCGTGGGCAGTGAGACTTGTTGCTGTATCGTTGCCACAGCAGCAGCAAAGAGCAGCAGAGCTCCTGTGAAGGCCAACTCCATCATCTTCTTCAAGTGGAAAGAATCTCTCCCCTCCCTGTGACAGACTGCCAGCTCAACCCCAACTTTTTCTTCATCCCTGGACTCCACTAACTCTTTAAAGCTCAAACGCTTTCTGACTGCCACAGACATTGCTAAAGCATACAGTAAAAGAGACATATACTGTGAAGGCATATTTAAGTCACCAAACCAACTGGGGGTTTCTCATATGACTACAAATCTATATGCTTTTTAGGAGTTAACATAAAACATTGTATTTAGTTTTTTGTTTAAGGTCTTCTAAAGAGAATGCACACACTGTCCTCACTAACAAGAGAGTCCCTGCAGTAGCTGATAGATCTGAGGATTGACTGGATCCACAGAGGGGATGTGCTGAGTGTGTGTTAAACACAAGTAAGGCTTCTCTGATGGGGAACCTGACCGGGCCACTGGCCAAGCCAGACAGTAAAGCAGTAGTCCATCCCATCAATCACGCATACAACTAGCCTCTCTGTACTGGATTTTTTATGCTGGAGTCTTTCCAACACTCCAGCTACCACAGCTTTCACCATTTCTGAGTAAAAGGACACTTGGGAGAGAGCAGACCTCCGTCAACCCCAATAGTCCAGTCTTCTATGTTATTCAAATCTGCGAGCGCAACCACCATATATGTCTGGAAAACTATTTGAATTATGTCATCATCTTAGCTGTGCATTTCTGATGTACTTCTAAATTGGAAATAATGATGCAACTGAAATAACATCAGGAACATGGCAGCTTGCAAAAACTCTATGTTCACAAGGAATTGTTCTTACACACACACATAAGGAAATAATTCATGAAAGCACAGTCCCTGAGTGCTCCATAGTGACTGCTTTCTGTATGAAGTCTGAGCAACTACATGTGTAGAGGATTAGTGGTACCCGTGAATGTGGGTTGTTGATATGGAGTCATCATAATTGGGTGTTTTGTCACTATTAAAATGTACGACCATCTACTGGATTTTAAGATGCATGGCATTTATCTCACAATGTTAACAAAAGTGAAAAATAATTTGTGTATCTGCCTTGTGATTCGGATTTGCTCCAAAATTGAATGTTTTTTTTTTTTTTTTTTTGGCCCAAGCTACACCCCTCAACCACTTTTCATGAAAATAGAGCTGCCGGGTCGTTTTTCCATAATCTTTGGAGGAGGTTATGATACTTTCTGTGTTTGTGTGTATGTGTGTGTGTAAATAAAGACGAGAACACAGCGTGAGAATAAGTGTCTGGGTGGATTTCTCCCGCACTGCGTGTTGCCACTGACTTTGCATTTAACCAAAGTGCAAATTGACAAACTGACAAATGATCTGGCCTTAGCACTCACATGGAAACAGATAGACCATTGTGAAAAAGATCCCCACCCAAAAGCAGCTGGACTGATGGCCGGGAATCAAAAATCCACTTTGAAACATTTATTGTCCACATTAGCAATATTTACAGGCAGAGAGAAAGAGAAAGAGAAAGAGATAGATAGAGAGAGAGAGAGAGAGAGAGAGAGAGAGAGAGAGAGAGAGAGAGAGAGAGAGAGAGAGAGAGAGAAAGAGGATAGTCAGAGGAGATACACGGGGGAGGACCATAACTTGGGCCTACTCATTTAATGGACCATTTTATAGGAGGTCAAGAGATCAGGCTTGTCCTGCGTGTGTGTTAGTGTGTTATTTATGTATTGTATGTCTATGTGCATGATGATGTGTTGAACGCAAATGTGCAACTGATTCCTCTGTCCTATTCCACCTTTCTAACCTGTCTACCACACACACACACACACACACACACACACACACACACACACACACACACACACACACACACACACACACACACACACACACACACACACACACACACACACACACACACACATTTTGTATGCCGCTCTGAGTGCTTTAATAGGAGAATGCCATGGGTAGAGGAGGGGTCAGAGTCTGTGATACATCAGCAGCAGTTTCCCAATCCTCTTAGTGCCACAGTGCTTAGTGCCAGGCTCTAACCACTCTCCAGTAGGTAAAAATATATATAACTTCTTAACCTCACTAATGCCAAAAATGGAAGATATTATAATCTGGAAAAATTCAGATTAGGGACTCATTGAAATACCTGCGATACCTTTAAAGTCAAACAATTAAAAATCAGTCCAGTGTGTTTTTTTTTTTTACTGAGTGAAAATATCAACCAAGACTAGCTCCAAGGATGATAGGACAAACATACAGAGATGCCCTATTTTACTTCTAACACTGACACAAAATTCAAACCTTAAAGTGATGGTTCGGAGTAATTCACCCTAGGGTCCTTTGCGCCATGACCTCGAGCCAAACACCCCCCCAGAAGCTTTTTTCACCTGGGTCGAACATTAGGAGAGTTAGCGTAGAGTAGCGTTATCAGCTGAATAGCTTAGCGCAGGGGCTAATGGACCCACGTTTGTATCTAAACGTTAATTTTTTTTATTTTATAAAAAAAAAAAAAAAAAATTAAAAATTAGTAAAATAGGTTATGTACTAATAAAAGATGAATTGAAAAGAAATGTTTGTAAGTACACCGAAGTTTATGAACACTTGCCTGCTCGCTTCTGCTCTCTGTTGCTGCTGCTGCTACCTGCAGTTAGACGAGTGCTTAGGGCCGTCTTACAAATTACAACCGAAAGAGATACAACAAAAATATTTATTAATTTAATGATTAAATAAGGTAATGTCTCCAAACTTACCTCAATTATTACTTGTCTCCTTCTAGTTATACTACAGCACTTACTTAAAAAAAAAAGTTAAATTAAAAAATATTTTTGTTGCATCTCTTTTCGGTGTTGTAATTTGTAGACAGCCCTAAGCACTCGTCTTACAGCAGCAACAACAGCAGAGAGCTGAAGAGAGCAGGCAAGTGTTATTTACATAAACTTCTGGTGTACTTACAAACTTTCCAATCCATCGTTTTATGAGTACATAACCTATTTGTACTACTTATAGAAGTTTGGTATCATTTCGGGCATTATTAGTGGGGTAACTTACGAGATACAAACGAGGGTCCATTAGCCCCTGCGCTAAGCTATTCAGCTGATAACGCTACTCTACGCTAACTCTCCCAATGTTAGACCCAGGTGAAAAAAGCTTCTGGGGGGGTGTTTGGCTTGAGGTCATGGTGCAAAGGACCCTAGGGTGAATTACTCCAAACCATCACTTTAACCCCAAATAAGTCATTTGTATAAGTCTTCACTACTTCTAAGGACTAACTTCTCAAAAATGTCCAACATCTGTAACTCAGAGTGGTTTTGCAAGGATAAAAGTATGTGGAGGAACACACACACACACACACACACACACACACACACACACACACACACACACACACACTGAGAACTAAAATTAACAACTGTAGAGAGACATTAGTTTGATTTGTCCATGGAAGACATCTCAGCAAATGCATTATTTACTGTAACAATGTTTCTTTCTGTTAAGCTTTTTCTTACAGTCAAGGTCAGGATTTTATACTCAGTGTGGGGTTGCCAGACTTTGAAAGTGTCCTGCCTTTTAATAACAACAGATCAGATGTTTTAAGGAATACATTTATTTAAAGATGTAATCAGTTATACTTCTCCGACTCTTTCCACTAACTTGCCCTGACATACTGTATCAGCAGGGGCTGGCAGGTGTTGCTGATCAGAAGCCAAGAACTTTAATGGCTGCTGATATTTCAAGTGTTCTAAATAGACAGAGCCGGGCCAACTTTGTATATTTGCTAGGAATTCTCCATACTCCCAGTTCCCCCCTGAACTACCTACTGCATGCAGTGCACTTTCATTTCTTCAAAATCAGAGACAAGAGCGGTGTCACATTTTAACGCGGAGGGATCTAAGGACTCTGAAAAACTTTGATGCCTTAAAACATTGACTTTCCTGCCTACCTCTTTTATTCTACAACTTTAACAATTTTTCTGGTTCACTAAGCCAAAAACTACTCCTCTCACTTATCCACACAGGTTCCACGTAGAAACTGCTTTGCATTATTGCTCTATTATTGATTTGCCAATATCGTTTAAGGTTATATTACAGACTGGTTATGGAGCTGATGTCCACAATCACTAAGTTCAGTCAGTGCCAAGTTATGGAGTCTGCACAAACATATGTAAGCTGTATGGATCAACAAAGCTTAATAGCTGTAGACTACTCCCTCCTGATTGAAATGCAATTAATCTTTCCAGTAAAGTTTGCAATTTGGAGAGGGATCCAGATGGGCTTGCCAAAATCAATCTGAACAGGAACTTATTTTGTGAACTGACTCGCCCACCTGGAAGATTCTTATACATTGGCCCTGTCTCCGAACATCTGTTAAGGGCTCTGTAGCAAGGATAAAAAGAGACAAGTGGCCACCTTGTTTGCTCGAAAAAGTAGACAACAAGACATGTGACATCATTATGCTGATATTTGTCTTGAGGGTTGTATTAAAGCATTCTGGACAGGATTGTGATTTCCTCCTGTTTAATAATGTTAAACTGACAATTATTTATATAATATTTATAATATCTGACTAAGGACCATAGGGGGGCCATACGTCCCGAAAAAGTTTGAACAGTCCCAAATTATCAGCAGTTGTCCCGAATCCTGTCCCGTTTGTCCCGACAATTAGACTAAACCTGAGTTTTGATTAGTTATAGCCTAATAAAACATTAAATACTGATCACTGTGAAACTACAATTTTGGTGTTACCCACAATTCATGTGCGTAACCTACATGAATTATGGCTGTTGGAGATTTTTTAAAGCTGTGTAGTAATTGATAAACAACTACGCAGAGTGACTATGCATATGCCGTTGTTGAAGTAAAACATTTACGGAGGGAAATTAACCCATTCAACGTTTACATGGAGCCCGGTATCCCGGGACCTGGGGAACATCCAGCCAAAAAGCAAAAAATGTTACTGCAGGTACCGGGAGGAGTGGGGAGGGAAAAACCTGTGGATCATTGCTTCCTTACGAGATCCAAATAAAGTGTCTGTTTGTTGACAATGAATGTAATGCAATGTACCGGAGGCCACGCCCACCGTGGCCACGTGACCCCGCCAACCCTGCAACTTCACTGTCCTTAATTTCTATTACTACATCTTTCACTACTGTTGATCCATGGAGCAGCCATGTTGGATTTTGAGGTCGGCTTTGTTTGGGGTTGGTGAGGTTCTCTGACTTTCCGCGTCAGAAATCCAACTCCAGTTGATATTTCCGACTGGGCACTTGTACATTCCGACTTCCCTGTTCAAATGGAACGCACAATTGCCCTATTACAGAAGTTGGCAGAGGATCTTTGTGAATAAAATCCCTTTGATCGATATGAAACAATTTGGATAGTAACCAGGGTGAGTAGCAGTCACAGGTGAGTAAATTCAGGTAAAATGAACTAGATTTTAAGAGTTTTTCAATGTCTGACGCTACAGGTTCCTATATATATTATACTGCAACTATATAAAGCTGTCTGTGTGCATGCATGCGTGAGCACACACGTGATAAAATATATTTCTGCACACGTGGATGTTTAACTGCTAATTTCCACCAACTGCGGAACATCTGCGGAGCCGCTCCGGAACGGCAGCGGAGTCATTAGGTTTCCATTAAAGTCAATGTGTGTATTTCCACTGCGTTCCGACTCCGTCCCAGCTCCGGCAATCTGCAGCCCTCCGGAGCAGATACGCGGAGCTTCTATTTTTGCCGAACGCCGGAGAGCTCCGCAGCAATTCAGCACAGGGCAGATAGTGCGGGACAGGAAGTCGAGCACAGAAACAAAATAAAAAATCCGGTTAATTTTCAAAATAAAATACACCGTGCTCACGGCGGATCGTATTTCCCTGCACTACACCTTGAAAACGTCATAATGAGCGGAGACAAACTGTTGTTGGTTTTGTGGTTCTGTTTATAGAAACTACATCCTGTTATATCGCGCGATCATACGTGAATTTGGTTAGATCTTGCGGCTCCTCGTGACTTCAGCTCTCAGTCACGGCCGCACGGAACCGACACGCAACGGAGCCGATCCGCAGCCGTTCCGCAGTTGGTGGAAACTCTGTGTAACTGTTCTTATGTACCTTGGAAAGCCTGCCACATTGTGCAGTTGAACAGTCTGTAATCCCTTTCTCTTATCTGGCACAAACACAAAGCTCAGCCAAGCTCAGCCGCCAGGTCTAGATTCAAGGTAGGCTTTCTCAACCCTGTAAAGGTCAACAGGACACCCGCTCTACTCCGCATAGTTATCATGACAACAGGGCACTCGACAGCCACCATGCACAATTGGATGTTGTGGTCGGACAGAAATTATTTTAAGCTGTCAGTGGCAGACAGGTAGACAGGCTGGCTGGGAGATATATGTGTGATAGTGTACAATGCACATATGAAAGGAGAAGGTAAATAAATGTATGGATGTGAGAGTAAAAAAAAAAAAAAGATGGAAGAAGATGTGTGCAGATAATGATAAAGGATTGATATTGAGAAGGAAGTGGAAGAAGAGCAAAAACAGAAATGCATTAACAGAGAGAAAGAGAATTTAGAAAAATGACAAACAAGTTTTCTAGGTGTATTAGAAACTTCAGCAATCAAATAGCTAGCGAAAGGGTAAAAACAGGGGAATAAAAGAGGGATATAGAGATAGAAAATGAGAGATGGCTGGTGTGCTATCTGTGGGCATAAGTCTCAGGGCAACAAAAGGGCAGGCAGGCGAAGGGGAACCGAATCCTGATCCGTTTGTCTCCTCAAATGGCCTCTAGGGACTGTGTGAAATGGCCCTTTTCTTCTTGGTCCTATTCAGCCCTAAACCCCATCTACATGACAAACAGTGTCACTTTGAAGCTGCTTGTGTCATCTCTGCCTATCTGTCACTCACTCCTGACCTTTTGCTCCCGCCTCTCATCTTTCTTCTTTTTACTTTCCACAGTAATTCACTTTTTTGTCACCGTCTCCCTTTCACACTCTGTCCTTTCCATTTATCTTTGATATCTGCCTCTGTGCTCAAAACAAGTCTTTGGATCTGAGAAAAATGGCAAGGACGTTTTAGCACTTCTGGCTATGTGTTATATTGTTTGAGGCGTACTAATTAAACAAAAGCCCTATCAATTAAGACATCAGTGTTGTTGGTTACATAATACTTCGGTTGGACTAGTAACTTTTGACCTGCTTTACTTTAGTGACATATTTAATACTGGAAAAAATTGGCAAAAACATTAGTGAATGCTTAGATATTATGTGACAGATGGGTGAACAAGCACATACACATATACATATATATATATATATATATATATATATACATACATATATATATACATACACATACACATATATATATATATATATATATATATATATATATATATATATATATATATATATGTGTGTTTATGTGTACAAAAGTACATATTTAACTTTATTAGTAATGAGTGATGTCCCCACACTGAGCAATGATCATCCTACCTGGTTAAAGCGCTCCAACCTCTCCTTGACCTCAGCCAGTGTAGGGTTCGGGCTGCGAACTTTGACCTCTGGGTTTTGCCTCTGGGCGTGCAGACCATTTCCTACAACTCTGCCAGTATAGCTGTGAGAGAAAAAAAAAAAGGTAGGGTCAGATATTTAGAGAAAGAAATGGGCAATATAGGTGTCAAATAGCTGCAAATATCCAGTTAGTTGTAATAAGACTGACAAGACGTGTTTGATTTACAAAACACCAGCCATGTCCTGGTGTTATCTTGCCTTATTCTGCTTGTTAATGTGCAGCACTGTGTGTATTTGTTATTCAGGGATTCTTTATTGCATGTAACAATGTGTAATTATTCTATACCCAGGAACGCAGTGTGATTACGTCTTGGACTTTACTGCGTTATGCCTGAAAAATAAGCTTTTGCTTTTACTGTCAATTTAGCTAAACACCAAACCGATGTTTCTGTTTGGGTTTTAGTTTAGTTTATCATGTAGTCCATCAATGTCTGCATTTCGAGGTCTGCCAACTGTGCCGCAGCATTTCGTCAACATAAACTAAAAACCATTTGGGCCTCATTTGTCAAAGACAAAACACAGAGCACGTTGCACGGAAAACATTAAAAGCTCCATTATGCAATCATTTTTGCATCAAATGTGGTCAAAACATCACTTAAAGCAGTTTTTATGTTCCTCTGTGATTAAAAATATTTTAAATGAAAATATGACTGAGCACAACCTTGTAAAAATTAAACTGAGAGGCATGGTGAGCTGGACCCTTTAATCCCTGGCATGCTCCGTGGGCCTGCAGCTCGGCGGGGATTATAGCTGTTGATTTTTGTCAGAGATGTTGTTGAGCTGATGTCAGGGAGGCTAACATTTCTAGCAGCTGCCTGATATAGAGGGGAAGTGTTTTATTTTAGTGTAATAGACACAAACGTTGTTTTGGCTGAAATAAGAGCGTATCATTAAACATTAAAGCACAGTTAAGGCCCCCTGTAAAAATTGATTTAAACATTTTATAGTTTTAACGGTTAAAAATGTTTGAAGACATGAATGACCATGGATTACGTTGTTGTTTGTTTTAAACAGGCAATTGAGGATACAGTACAGGCAGTTATACCCCTGTGTTTAGCAAAGCAAGCTTGCACTGTTGGGTTGTGTTTGAAGTCCAGCTTAGAAAATCAGTACACGATTAACACACACACACACACACACACACACACACACACACACACACACACACACACACACACACACACACACACACACAAAAAACACACACACACGACTAACTTCTCAAAAATGTCCAACATCTGTAACTCAAAGTGGTTTTGCAAGGATAAAAGTATGTGGAGGACACACACACACACACACACACACACACACACACACACACACACACACACACACACACACACACACACACACACACACACACACACACACACACACACACACACACACACACATAAAGCATTCAGACATTTGGCACTATTGTTTATTTCTTTATACTATTCTCTCTCTACATTGGGTTACTGTAAAGAAAGGATACAGATTAATTGGCCAATAACTAATTTGTTTATAACCTACAAGCAGATTCACTAATTATACAAACCAGTACGTTTGCAACGCGTTACTGGTAGAATAGTGGTTAGTGAGTAAAAACAACAGAGAAGCTACTTACTCATGATTTTATGGAAATGATAGGACAACAGCCTGTCATAGAGAAGTGCTGACACACTATAGGTTTTAGAAGTTCATCAATGTTTTACCGAGAAAGTGAAAGTACATTAATATTACAGAAAGGCTATTAATATTAGAACATACTCACCTTCAAACTGTTTTTCACACTAAGCCTGCTATAGACATCTACAGTACACAGACATTCACTCATCCCCCTCCTACTTCAGGCTCATCCCCAATATCGAGACTCCCTGAGGTCATTTGTATCTGTGATCATATCCTTTTGGTTACTACCTAAAGCTCCTAAAGGTCCCATATTGTAAAAAGTGCAATTTCTATGTCTTTATAAAATGTTCAACCCACAGAGAAACACACACAGCCCGTATTCAGAAACTGTGCCTTTAAACGAGCCGTCAAGACTTACGTACGGTTGTGATGTCATAACTTTTCTAGAAATATATAGGAAGTGTCGCTACAGTGCCGTTACAGTAATTCCCCGGCTGCAATGACGATGCAGAGAGCGCAATGGCGGAAAACCCAATCAGAGCAGACTGGTCTTTTTTGGTAGGGGTTTTAAAGAGACAGGCGCTAAAACAGAATGTTTAAGACGGAGGATGAAGAAAGGTATATTCAGAGAGATAGTATAAGAAAGATAATGTGTTTTTTGAACATTTTACTACAACTACAACAACTATGAACCTGAAAATGAGCACAATATGGGACCTTAACCATATACATTATGTGAGTGTCAGATTCACACACTTAAGTGAAGTTATTTTTTTTACCGCATAGTCATTAAACTATTAACCAAATTAATTTGAGAATTATATGTGGATGCTAATCTTCCATGCGTGGACGATTAGCATTAGCATAGCAGTTAAATGCATTAGCATTTAACAGCACTGGAGAGGAATGATGTGTACTGGCATCAAATCAATTGATGCTTCCACAGGCAGTACAAGGCTGATAAAGTGATTATGGATAGTGTATGTGAATGTGTTTATATGGATGTGCTTATGGTTATTTGTGTGATTTTGTATGTGGTTGTGCATGCACACACTTGTACATATGCATGTGAATATGAGGAGTGGCAATCATAAAAGTGCTGAACTTGAGAGTCTCTGGCCTGTGATCTAAGCAATCTCTTAATAAGGTCCGTGCTCCCTCAACTTGCTGAAACAGCGGTTTACGGATCGAGACCATAAAAATGCAAACATTTCTCGATTAACCCTCTGCCGCTACACATTACTTTACATCCCCTTCTTGTTTATTTCCTCTTCCTCCTTCAATTGCTTGTTACACTTTAGTGAATTTGCAAAGTGGATACCTCCCTACTTCAACCACTCCCCCAGCCTCAAAAACCTGTGCACGCATGCACACACACACACACACACACACACACACACACACACACACACACACACACACACACACACACACACACACACACACACACACACACACACACACACAAAAAACACACACACACCACTGTCTACTTTGACAACAATTGAAGCTCTTAATTGCCAGTGGCTCTGAATCTTCTCTTGTCAAGATGGAAACAATCGATAGCTTTTGGACTTTCAACCCCTGACATAAATGATAAATTGACGTATCAAACAGCTCCCTAAGCAGTGGCTGAAAGTGGGGCCCTGTGTGCTTAGAAACATATGCGTGTCTGTCTTCAGGCTTGGCTTGGGATAACAGTGTTGGCGCGGAAATGAGCTCATCAGATGGGATGCTAATGAAAAGGAAGTGTCAGGGTGAGTTGGCAGTGTGTTCGGCCTGGAACATTTCATTGCAGGGTGTGTTTGATATCATGGAGGGGAAGTGACAACTGACAAAGCAGGACATCCCAGAACCGATTACCTGATAGACAGACAATCAATGCTGCAAATTTCTGGACGGATCTGGAGCAGACATCAGATGTTATGATAAGATTCCTGCCAAATAGTTCTCACTGAAGCTTTATGTCACAATGAATTAAAGTGTGATTGTAAACATAGAGCTGAAAAGTGTACAAGAAAAATTAAAGACTGCATCACCTGAATGATATCTCTTGCTAATAAATGAACAACAGCTTTCTGCAGTCAGCAGTCTGTGCTCTCCTCTGGTGGTCTCAAACGGTCAATCTCAAAAAACATTCAAACTGACTCCCTATACATGTATGGCTTCTGAGTCATAGCTGAAACTCCTTTCTAAAGAATTGACTCATTCCCCTGTGAATGCCCAATTGATGCACTGTCCTAAAGACAGCTTTGTCTGTTCTCGTCTTTCTCTCTGCCTGGAGCACAGACTAGCACTGACCTCCACTCCCCCATGCTGACCCTAAAACTGAACTGTCTTGATCTTTTTGAAGCCTGCAGGAATGATAGCCTGTTGTAAGGCAGAAAAACTGAAATTAAATATTCATCTTTCAAGGTGTACAGGGAGATAACAGAAACAATGCACAAGGTGTAAACAAAGCAGGCTACAACATGAATAATAACATTTCAAGGATGTGTAAACATTTGATGAACGGTATAGAGAAGGCTAGCCGTAGCCAGAGGCCCCAGGTAAAGTAGATTGCTGTTGTCTTTCATCTCTGCTCAGTTCTTGACGGATCACTGAGGTCTGGCTGGAAGGTTTAATGAGCCCACAACCCTCACACTCACCGGGGATTCAATGAGCTCGATGTTTTGTGTATACAGTATGTGCGTGTCTCTCTTTAACTACAGTTCAGGGTTCATCTTTGCATTACCTCACACATTTTTTCTGTGAAATTCGACAGAGAACTTAAACAACTACAAACAACTAAAAACTAGACTGAATATTTCTTATTCTTCCCAAAGAAGACCTTATATATAAATAAGTGTTTTATATAATATCCATATAAATGTTTTATATAATATAAATATATTTAAAATATTTATTTAAATAAGTGTTTTATATAAGTTTTCTTATAAATATATAAATATATATAAATATATATATATATATATATATATATATATATTCTGTTATCAGATTCCTACTAGTATTTTATGTTTCTACTACAACATGTTTACATGCTTTAAACACTTTTTCATACTGCCCATCGCAATTGCACCTGTATAATACAACTGCAACCAAGATTACAGGTTTCCCTAGAGTTAGCATGTAGCTTCATGTGGCAGTGTATGTAACGTTAATACCTCAGTAGCGTGCCTGGAGCAGATAACCATAGAGTGCCCAGAGTAGGAAAACTGTTAAAACCAGTGCGTTCAGAACAGTGTGAAATTGGAGGGTTTTGGCTCAGGGATTTCTTTGAAATATGTTTACCTCATTATTTTAAGATTTGCCCACATTTAATATGAACATCCAACATTGTAACAATATAGATATGACAGAAAATATGGAAAAGCACAATAGGTCTCCTTTAACCTTTTCAGTGTAGCTTATATTTTAATACATAATTAATATAACTTGAGACTTATGGACCCATAGATGCTATAAAATAAACAAACAGCAGGTAGGCCTATTGGATTGTAATTTGTGCAATTGCTTAATTGCAGTCATACAGTACCACAAGCTGTCTGCAGAGATCTTTGCCAGGATCACAATGGTTAATGAGATTATCCACTAGTATCTGGCAGCGGGAGAAATGGTTGCACATCATCTCTGAGATGATTGAAGGCAGTTTTGTTGATATATTTGATGCACTTCAACATTTACATCAGTATTAAAAAAGCACACCAAGTTGTGCTTGGGGCTTGACATTTTGTGCCAGGAATTTTAGGTATACTGTTTATCTTTGCTTCAGTAATTTGTATCAATGATCATCTTGTACTAGCTCAAAAGTAGGACATTTCATTAAAATCCTCAAGTTTATTACATCAATGCCCTGATGCAATGTATCAACAGGATAATATCCTTGAAGAATATAGAAATATATTGAGCAATTGAGTATCATCTCTGATGATTAGAAGACACTAATGTTATTTCCCAGTGGCAGCATGTAAAGACAGGTTCTTAGGATCCTTGACGACTCTGCATGTTACAGTGACATTATGAGGAGATAACATAGGGAGACAACATATAGTAGTCTCTGCCAGAAAAGTACTGTACTGTAACCAATGTTAATGTTAAAGTGTGCTAGGAAGGCAAACACCTCTGTTATCCGGTGAGTAAATGATAGACAAAGACTAAATTGTTGTGTGTGTGTCCACAGAAATGTTACATTACAATTAAAAAAGCATTTAAATATCTGGTCATCTGTGCCATGAAACTGAACTGAACTACTAACTACTAATGAATACATATTTAAGCCATGATGAATTGCCTGTCATCATACTAACTACACAATATGGGACCTTTAACCATATATATTATGTGAGTGTCAGATTCACAGACTTTCATAGCTTTGCCTTACATACATAAACTACTACTATGAATAGTTAATTTCCTTTTTAACAATGCAATCCCTAAAAACTACAGTATAATACTGAATGATTTATATTTGTTTGATTAATTGGACTAAAGCTTATTCTGCCTATCCTAAATCTTGCCTCTTGCCTCTTTGGCGGTCACATTCCCAAATGTCAATTGATTTAGATAAATGATTCCTCTGAAACAAACATCAGGCTGAATCACAGCAAACTGAGGAGGGGGAAAGTGGCAATGAGTAATGATTAGATGAGATTGCTTTCATCTGAGTGAGTGTATGTACTTTTTTTGTGGCTGTGGGTGGTACTATTTTAGCTGAGGAGAGCATTGGATTAGAGCTGGTGGTACGGCTGTCAGGATGAACTGCAAATGGTTGGTTCATCATGATTAATAAAGCCTCTCTCCAGCCCTTCGGCTGTTGTGGATATACAAGATTGAACATGTGTTGAGTCCTGTGATTGATACACAGTGGATAATACCAGCTGTAGTTTTTAAAGATGTCATCTTTGAGGCTTTTTGTTGTTGTCACAATTACTTTTGATGTCTGTTCCACCAAGGCAATTCTCACAACATTTTCACTATGACATCTATTTTTCCTGCAAAGTAGACAACGACTAATAGAGTCTAACCTGCAGAGGTGAAATAATGAAGCTTAGCGTAAGTTCATTCAGGAAGACATTTTCTCTCACTCTCTCCTCCCAACCTAATCCGCTGACTCTGGACATTCACTCTTTCAGTTAAACCAACCAGATGTTGCCACGATCTCCGTGAGTTATCGCAGTGTTGCATTCAATCTTGAAATCTGTTCTCCTCTCCGTTGCTGTCAGTTGTCATTTCAGACAAAATTGATGCAACCCTCCTCCGCTCCACATCATTCCCAGCGCTCCTTCATCATCAGAAGCCCGCTTCACACAAACACCCATCCAGATCTGCAGGCTCCATCTTCATCCTTTCATCACCACGACCGGTGTGTAGACTCCATCGGGGGGGGGGGGTGGGGATATTCCTGTATATCCATGGCCTCTGTACCCCTTATGAATTTAACATTGATGGAGTCTAATTGCCAAAGACTCTCACATGAAAACATACCACTCACCATAACACAAAGCCGATGACACTGTAACATATAGCGTTACAACTTTCTCTTCCTGGAACGAGAGGACCTGAAGTCAAGAGTGAGCCAGTAGTGAAAGCAGGGGAGGGGTTGAGTAGACGTTTGTAGCCAGCTAACTTTACGAGCAGGGCTTGGACATGCTGAAATACTCTGAGCAGGAGGTTTTGTTCTGAAAGGCCAGAATGTTCTCACACATTGGGTGCCATTAGCAGCCATCCACTGTACTAACACTAAGCTCATGAACAGGCAACTGGTCAAAAGCCACTTTGCAAACATTTAATCAACGTGACATATGTGCACATACTGTCCCTTGGACAGTAAACAAGAACGTGTGCAAACACATACAGTACAAATGTTTTGCAAGCCTGTGCCTCCTAATGCAATGTGAACATACACACACTGCACACTCAGACTTACCACAAACCCTTGTGGTAGGTCTGAGTTTATGGTAGGTTCCCAACGATATACACAATGACAATTTAAATTCCAAACATCGAGCTATATACAAAATTAAGCACTGGCAAAATCGTTGGCTGCTCTTATAGAACATGTCCAAACTGCAGTGTGTACTAGAGCTTGCTGAGCTTCAAAGACAACTGTAACTGAGAGGAAATACTCAGATCATAAAATGTGCAAGAAGAAACAGCAGGCCAATCAGGAGAGGATATCTGCAGGGGCAAGGGCAAGGTCAACTATGCTTATCCTTTTCCCCGCCACCTATTATTTTTCATTCTTCAATCTCCACGAGTCCTCTGAGAGGCCAAGTCTTCAGTTCAAGTCATCTTTCTTCTTCCTCTTGATTTCTCTGCCCTCTACCACACACTCCATTAAATCCCGCTTTCCCTCTCACTGTCCTCATTGCTGTCTTTTGTAACCCAGCTGGTTACCTCATAAGCATGCTGAACGCCACCAGTAGCTGCAGTCACTTGGAAGTCTCAGCAGTACCCGGGACATGCACTCTTGGCTTAATTTTACTCACGCTCTATTCACAACAGCTCTGGGTTTTTCCTGTCTTTATCTGTCTCCTCCTATCTTTTGACCTCACCTCTTCCTAGTTCCAGCTGGCAGCTTGGGGATTTGGAAAAGAAACAGTTCTATGGCCAGTACTGTCCCAGTGAGACAGCGACCTAATGCTTGTTGAGAAACATTACAACACTGTTGCTGGATAACAAGGCCGAATTTGAGAAAAGTTATCCCAAGTGCCACCACTAGGAAAACCAAATTTACACTTTAAATACGATTTTTGATTTCCACTGCTGAAGGTGGAGCTTTTTGACTGAAGTTCCTGCAGTTGACTGCTGTGAAGCTCCCAGCTATTCTCTCTGAGAGCAGAGTCAAGGGAGCCGTGTGATTTTGTAGACCTGGCCAGTAGCCCAGTGGGCCCTCTGTCATGCTTCTTTGCAGCCTGGCCAGCTTCTTTAGTCAGACATGTAGGCAGAGGGTCGGCAAGGGTCAGAAACACAAAGTAGCACAGGCACAGCCTGTTTGGCAACGCCAAACAAGTTTAAAAACATAGTCAGCTGCTGAACCCAGCCATTTCATCTCGCTTGTTTTGAAGTTAGTTGGAAACCATTTTGATGATTTCATGCTGACTAGCTGCTCCTTGTTGTTGTACATGTTTGGGAAGTCTTCATGACTAATCTCTGCATGACTCATGAGATAATGTGGAACTCTTTAAACTCAAACATGTTTTGCCCACATAATCATTCATGGTTAGTTTATCAAACTGTGTCCTTCTTTCGATGGCAATGCTGATGTCAAAGATTGCATGGAACTTACAGTATTTTACCAAGAGCGGATGTTTTCCTTCAAAAAAATAAAGAAAAAAACAGAAACCTCATTTTGTTTAGCCCTTGTTTTTCTAATCTCATATACTGTTAATCATCTTGCGACCTCCTTGGCGGTCATGCACCCCTGCAGTAGGTTGGGAACCGCTGACCTACAGTAACTGCAGTAAGTGCAGAAGACATGTCCTTTTATTATAAATGATGGGGTTCCACACTCAAACACAAACAGTCCACAGGCTGTTTCTAACTCCAGTTACACTAACTGCAGGGTTATGTCATTTTAGCCGAGATGAAACATTTTTCTCCGGGACGTTTATGCTAATGAATCTTTACAGTTTTTGACTTTGACTTCACCTGAGGCACGACACCTGTGCTGAGCTGGCTGCATAGCTGTCTTTGTGGCTGTGGACCAGTGAAATATGGCTGTTTATGGCTGTGTGGTTGGGTTGGAATTACACACCACTATGTTGGTCTCAACTGCTTTGCCACTTCTTAAGAGGTCCCAGGGTGATTTTACCAAGACCAGGCTGGTTTATTGAGTGGTTGCACAGTAACATCTATATGGTTGAAGGTCCAATGGCTCAAATTACTCATGGCTATTACGCACTGAAAGCCTGTCCTCTGCAGTGCAATAAAAGGTGTTACTGCACTCATGAATGGCTCCCTTTAATGCTGTATGTTTGTTTTCTATATCCTTTTTTAAAGCTATCAAATACACATATATGGGCTTTATTAGGTCGGGTCAAGTATCCAATCAATATTTCTCCTCTATCCTGTTTTCAATTTGTCCATAAAGGCCAACACATATCTCTTTCACTGAGTACTCCTGAGGCATATACAGCTTTCATACACAGTCATTACCTTTAAATTGTGAAATGCACATGTCCTTCTTTGTACATATGGTGAAGCAAAGCAGCCTGTCTGAATCTTTGCTTGTCTTTGTGTTTGTTTGTGTAACCAGCGTGGTAGCTGTTGAATGGATATCAGATTGTTGGGTGGATGGAGATGAAAGCTGACCCCAGTGCCCTATGAGCCAGTAGACCATGGTCTGGTGGAGATGTGGCCCACTGCTAACAACAGGCTGGAGATCCCTTAAGAATTGGGATTTCCAAAATGCTCAGTGCCAAATTAATATATATAAAAAAACAAAACTACTGCTGAATTTGCCAGAGGGAAACAGCGTTTTGATTTAGGAGGTTTTTGGAAGATTTGGTTTTGGGTGTGCACTGCTAACCAAGGTGACTTACACTTCCTGGATACATCAAGCCTAAACGTTCAAATTCAGAAGTTGCCCGAGTCCCCGTTTGTGGTAGCAAACAAGCCCAGCTGCCAGCTACCTCAACATGTACTCTGTCGTGTGGGCTCAGCCCAGGTCTGGTCCTGTCTTGGTATGCTCACGAGGTCACTGTGACCAGGGCCAACACTGAGAAGAGTCAGGGACCCTGGAATAGAGACTGAGCAAGAGGGAGGGCAGTGAAATATAAAAGAGACGAACAGAGATAGGGGAAATGATATATGACTAGTCATAGCGATTCACTTAGCATGCGCATACACTTAGAGGTAATCACACACTGTGATTACCTCGTACCCAGGAGGCGTTTGATACTCATCAGTGGTGCTACTCTACCCATCTATTTCTATTTCTGTCTGCAGGCTAGGTGATGTCTACAATATCTGGACAAGATCTAGTTTGGCTTATCATTAGCCCATTATAGGCCTACACACAGCCAAGCATGTTTCATTTCAATGCTACTCCAGGCTAATGAACAAGTATCGATTTATCTAACAATCACAGCAACTGCAAAAAGCTGAATTAATTTGGTGTAAGTGACTCGCTCTTGCCAACAAACTGCTCTAGCGCCTGCTTTCTTCCTCACATTCTCTCTCTCTCTCTCACTCTCTTCCTCTCATCCCTGTGGCAGTGTAAACAAATCCTGACTAGCTAATCAAAAGCTGCAGCAATGTGTATACACTCATACTCTCAGTACGGAGCCATCAGATCCAACATGTACTCTCTGCACTTAGTTCTGCCTCCAAACACTGACATTATGATAAAGGGATAAGATACTTCCTCAGGCAGAAAAATACTAAGTATAAATGACTATAATTGGACTACATTTCAACATAGTACACGATCAATACCTTCAGACTGATTGCTGGTCTGACAAGGAAGCAAAATATGCTTCCGCACTGCACCCATGTGGCCAATATTGTGTACTGAAAGCCATCAGCATCATCGGGCCAGTTTGAGTTTTAAAAATGGGCTGAGAATCTGATGATCTTTGGGATATTAGTGTCAAACAAAGCTGACTGTTCAAAGCTTTCCAAAAGCTGAGATCACTAAGCCTCCCTGATAATCACAATCTTGGGTTTTGGCATCTTTGCGCATCACATGTAGCATTGAAACTAGTTGCAGTTCAGGATGGACAGACTTTCGACCAGGTGTGTCTAAGTTAAACACATTTTTTAACAATTCAGTTTTATTCAACTAAATGTCATTCACCTCAACTCAAATCCGGTCACTTAAAACGCCTATTCGTAAAACTGTTATGTAGTCAAAAGGTGGCGATGTCCATAGTCTGAAGTTTATTGTGACTTTGCAGGTATGCTGAGCCTCCGTTACACCAAGTCATGAACATTAAACGACTGAAATTGTAATTCACAACCTCAATGTTCAGCTAATTAATACACACTTTCCTCACAGGAAGGGAGGGAGAGCCGCTACCCACATTGCCCCTCCACAACTACAAATCAATGTGACTGCTTGGTTACATGAAAGTTAAACAAATTACAAAATGAAGAGCTTCAATTTGTCTGACTCTAGTGCTAGAGACAGACAAAGAAACATACAATATGACTGTAGCGCCTAAAGGTTTATATGCAAGCTTTAATAGGTGGCCGTTACATAGATTACAGCTGTAATTGGCCCGTGGTTTGCTTTGAGGATGTTCCCAGGCCTGACTGTCCCGACTGGGACTGTCACTGGGTGTAACTGTTCCCCACCTCTCTGTGTCGACTGCTCCAATGTACCAGCAGACCTACTGCAGGCTGACTCAACAGACCACACAGACTTCTGGGAAAAGACTATGCATCTCCATTAGATTGGAGGAACAAGATCAAGTCATGTCGGCCTTGCCCACACCCGCAAATCACATGCAGACAAGCATCATTTCCTGACAAAGACCACTATTTTTCTCTTGTGCATATGCCCCCACACACTCACATTCTCATTGCTGTATTCCTCACAAACATGCACAAATAGTGTCTTTTGTGTTTGTTAACTACACATGCGTATCTTTAAAATGTAAAAAAAAAGTGAAAATATAAATGAGAAAATGTCACAAGTTAGAAGAGGATGTGAAATTTTCTGCCACCCTTTACAATAATTGTGGTTGCTAGAGCTAAATTTAAATTAGATTGCAGAGCTGCCCTGGGTATTCATTTGAAACTAGTAATGGTTAACCCTTTAAGACCCAAGGCCAAAAGAGGCTGCCTGGTATGCTATTATATGTATTATAGTGTCTACTTATCTTTTTTTTCACCAGCATAAATTCAGCTTTCCATGTTTGTGAATTACCAAATCTAGAGCAACTTTATAACTATAGCACAAACAAGCCATTACAATTCAGAGATTTCCATCCAACACCAGTAGAGTTTTCTCTACGTAAAACTGTGTAGCATCAATTCCACTGAATTGCACTCATTTCTCAAATACATTTTATAAACTCATAACTTCTTGTGTAAATTGATTAAGCATTTACCTACTTTAATGACATGGACTTCCCAGTAGGTGGCAGCATTAGCCAATTTCAATTCCACAAAGTTCCACCAGAAAATGGACTGATTTCAAGGATATTGTGTGTATGTATTAGGAACAAAGGGATAAAGGACGTAAAATAAAGTGGCAGGGAAGGGAAGACAAAAAGAGACTGCACCCTAACTCAAATTTGCTTACAAAACGTAAAGAAATGGCACTACAGAAACCAAAGTAAGAGCATTAGACGGAACGTATGTCTGAAAGAGAAAGTGAGATGGGAGAGAGAGAGAGAGAGAGAGAGAAAGAAAGAAAGTTACAAGACCTAGAGCGATGAATCTATTCCCCCCCCCCCTCTTGCAGCCACATGCCCACATGCCGAGGAGGGCATGGATAACTGAGGTTAGAGGTCTGGGGGGAACTGAAGAAGCAGTTGGTGTGTGGAAGGCAGACAAGGGCAGGCAGGGGCAGAGCCAGGAGAGTAAACTATGCCCCGGAGCACAGACGGGTGGAGTGGACCATGGTACTCTGGTGTGGTACGACCACCTGTTTGTCTGTCTGTCTGTCTGTCTGTCTGTCTGATCCGGGCCAGAATGGCATGATCCAGTGCTTAAGGTTGACAGCTTCAGCGTAAACTAAAAACCTGTCAAGGGGTTCACCATGGATAAAAAAAACTATATATAATCTATATATCATGATGTTATGTACTTACACCAAATCTGTATGTTCTGGCAGGTTTTGCAATCACAGAATGGCTCAGTGTGTACGCAAGTATCATAAACATGGACAAACAGAAAGAGGCAGGCAAAATGTCCCATCTGGACTGCACTGTATATGCTGTCCTTGTAAGCAAAGAGCGTGTAGTGGAAACAGTCCAGTTTCAACTCAAACACACAGTACATTTGACTCAAGGCAACACACATACACAGGCATCCACATACTCAGACATACCCGCATAGAGAGTGGAGAGGACTTGCGGGGGTGTTGAGTGAGGGGGTCAGGGGTCAGACTCTCCGCTGCTGCAAAGGGCACGTGGGAGCACAACTCACTCCCATTCTCTGCCATGAACACATGCGCGCGCACACACACACACACACACACACACACACACACACACACACACACACACACACACACACACACACACACACACACACACACACAGACAACCACGCTGTACATTTATTTAGCTCATATGCAATCAGAATATCGCCATACTCTACACACACTCACACACAAGCAGAAATGGTCCCCAGGCCCTAAGTCAGATGGATATTGTAGATATGGAGGCCTCTCTAACGACACCAGAAAAGCATATATAGGATTATGTACTGCAATGTTGTGCAAACTTCTGTTAATGTCAAGGAGTGAGAGAGTGACTGCACTGCAGGCAGAGAGAAGAAGGCCAAAGGTTAGCAAGCTATTATCCAAATGAAGTCACGCAGATGGTAGCATTGCCAAACACATGGCCAAAATGACTTTCTTGGCAGAAGTCCCAGTCATTACTATCATGTTTGTCATGATCAGGCTTATCTGTCAATCAGCCACAGGTTGGAAATTGGACACAAAATCAGTCAGTAAGCTGATCCTGAGAAGTCCGGTTTTGGGTTAAGAGACTGGAACATAGCTGATCAAATGTGTCCCTAGAGTGCATAGTCATTGACAGTAATTCTTTTTATAAGATTAGTAGTTCCCTGGCTTTTTATGTCCTGAAGTCCTACACTGTTCCAATAAATTACAAAGCATTTGTAATTTTGCCAGGCTTCTCATCTAAAGGGATTCTATATGGATCTGGTGATAGTTTGAAGCTATAGGAAAGTCACATTCTTAAATGTATAACAATATAAAGTAGGTGGTACTTATGTTGGTTGCCTTGTCATCACATTCAATCATTTTCCATCAATCATGTTTCGCACTTCCCTGCTTTATTTTTTTCATCATTATTTTCTGGTTCAAATATGAAATTAGATCACAAACACTTTCCAAATATGAACTACTGCCATCTTCTTCCTGTTGTCTTTCATGTACAGCAATACATTTGATTGGTTTATTTATTTATTGGCATTCTGTGGCACTCATCATCATCTTGGCGAATGAAAAGTAAACTGGCAATGACACCATATATATTTTTTACTGTTAAATTACCAACAATTTTTACTGTTATTGCTATAGCTTTGGGTCATGTTAAAAAGGCCTACATATCCCATCAATTATTGGATTATGGTCTTGTATCAATCTGGTTCCTTTTATAATGTGCATTCAGGCTCTGTCAGTTCACCTACACTTCAGGAAACACACTTTTACCTGTTGTGTTGAGATGCTTAGCTGCTCTGGCTCAAACATACAGGGGCACTTTCCCTTCATTCTCAAGCTCTTCCGTGCGGAGGCCGCATTCCCAGCACCACTCAGGGGGCTCCAGTGAGCCACGACACCAAACCCACCCGGAATTCTAGGAACGTTTTCCCTGTGGTTTCAGGTTACCACATACACACTCTGAGCACAGATCACAGGCACACACACAACACCCTCCACAGTAGTCTACTGTACTTTTGTTGTTTGTACAGAGTTGGTTTTGTTAGCTTTTCCTCTCTCCTCCCGTGCCTGTCATTCAACACACATACTTATCAATTGGGTTGGACAACAACTTGGACTAACGCTTAAACTTGCAATTGGATTCAAACCAGAATCTCACTCCGATGGTAAATACCACACACTGAAAAACTGTAAGTGGTACGCACATTCACACTAAAACTCCACAGGGAATCTTGCCGATGCTCGGCGTGGGCCCCAAATTTAGACGTTGAGGTATACATTGCATCACACAAAATTCAGCTCAAATTCAGAAAAAAAAACATACACACAATCGAGCTCTTACTGACATTTGTAAAGTCTGCTATATCCCCCGGGAAAAAGATCAACAGCTTCAGTGTAAAAATAGTCACAACACAGAGAGGTCCGGCTTTGTAAGTCAGATGTGATCATACGGTTTGAGTGTTGATGTGTGATGGATGTGTGAATGTGTTGTGTATAGAGTGTGTGTGCTTGTCTGTGGCACACAGAAATAGTGTGTGATGGTCTATAAGGCCATAAGCCAGTGTCACCACGGCTACAGTACAAGCTGCGTGTTTGGATCAAAGCAGAGGTTTGAAGGTGGATTTTCTCTTCCTTTGAAGAGTATTGAAAAGCACTTCGAACTGAGCGAGTCAGTTAGTGTTTGTCATTGATACGGTAAGAGTCAGAGATATGAAGCCTTTCACATACCATGGGATGTGTTACCTGAGAACTACATTTTTCTTTGTTTTAAGTCTACACTTCACTACTTCAACAAGACGGCAAATGTGTGATTTCCTTTGGCAGGCACATTGGAGAATGGGTTATGTGCCACTACTCAAATTCCCACTTTCAGAAATGAAAGTCACAAGAGGCTGACAGTATAGAAATGTGATGCATACTGCACACTTTGATTTTGTTAGGTTTAAAAAAAGGAAGAAGTAGAAATTAAACTGAAATTCCGATACAAATTCCATTAGGAACGAGACACAGGCAGAGACAGCTCTAGCATTGCGACATGATTATAAGCGAAAAGCATCACAGAACGTGTGCCTGAAAAACAACGAGCACTTCATTGCATAGCCGTGGCGTCTTCCAAGAGCAATTTGATGACACAACATGAAATTGCCTCTAAAATGCATGGTTGACTGTTTCGTTTTTTACGTAATATTTTGGCGGTGTGGTGTTTTTGTGCCCAATCGCATATAATCAGTGGTGCTGACATCAAGGAGGACACATTTTTTTTAGGGTTTTGTCCATTGTTTCGCTGTTGTGGTGCGTCAGAAATGTGGGTCCAAGCTGAGATGCCGAAATGCCAGAGAGGCTAACACAACCCTCTCAAACACACGCAGACCACACAGACCACTATTGGCTGGCACCCAGACACGCAACAGTGAGGACTTTAAACAGGCTCATAGAGGCAATTAAGCCACAAATGCAGAGGGCTCTCCTAAAGCCACTGCTTCCTGCTGCCACTGACCTACAGCCCTCATTTTTTTTCCCCTTTGTTTTGTTCGTGTCTCCTTATACCCATTGTTTTCTCATCCACACTTCCGTTCCGCCTCCCCAGCATGCCTATCCCTCTACTGTATTTCTCATCCTCCTCTCCTGCTATGAGTTTGATGCCTTGCCAATGGGCAAGCACAGAGGTTAGTGGGTACACTATGCCTACCTCGCCCAGTAGGAACTGCTCCAGTAAAACATGCCAGTCTATTGTGGCATTTTAATTATATTAGCTCTTCCCACTCTACAGGCTGGACACACAACAGAAGGGAGAGGCTGCAAAACTGTGTCTCTCTATAAAAGTGATGAAGAGGAGAGTGAAAGAAGTTGGAAGGAAACTTCCCAAACATACAACGTCCACAAGGCACACCATAAAACCTAAACTTGAGGAGGCTGAAACGCATAAACACTCGTTAGTAAGAGGGATGTTAAGTCCCAAATTGGCAAATAATTGCAGAGTGAGGCCAAGGAAATCACATTTGTTTACACACCAGCTACACAACATTTCCCCCCCCATATTTTCTTGTCAAGAAATACCATAACTCCAACCTCTCCAAGCATTTCAGCAGAGGGAATAAATAACTCACAGTTACTGCAATATAATTGCTGTTGTTTTCTCTTTCTGTCTCTCTCACAAACACACACACACACACACACACACACACACACACACACACACACACACACACACACACACACACACACACACACACACACACACACACACACACACACACACACACACACACACACACACACACACACACACACACAATAAGGATGCAGGCCCAAAGTCTTAGCAATGTAATAATGTAGCACAGGTCATGCTTAGGTCCCATGCAGCAGCCCAGGGTTATGGGAAAGGGATGGGCCACTGAATCGGAGCTAAGGAAAAATAGAAAAAAGGGATTGCGGGAGGGACAGAGGAAGGACTGAGATGCCAAACGCAAATGGCAGAGATGAAAGGGCAAGACAAGAGGAAAAAAGAAAGGAATATGAAGTATTTATTTCCATAACTCTTCATTATTTCTCTGATGTCAACTGTTCTCATGACTCTACTGTGCCACCACTCCATCATGTCTGTCTTTATGTTTGCAATAAAAAAGAGAATACACAAACTTAAGGGGAACACCACCTAAATTACTGTAAGAATTCCAATATGTTATTTCCATGGCCTATTAATTCAATCAATATTTGTGAACATGAGCTACTCTCTCTCAAATCCAGAAACCAGAGAAGTATGTCTCAAACCGATTTTGTGGACCCAGGGAAAGTTGAGTGTTCTCAGTTCTGAAACAGAAAATGTACCCATATACTCTGAGCAATCCCTTTGGTGCTTCAGTGTCATCCATAACATATTTTCCAATTCATTGTCTATGGAGCAGTTCCAGACTGTATACTTGATTACATCCAAATTACAGTTTCCACACTCTATAGTTTTATCACTTTTTTAGTTTTCATGTTTACTATTATTTTTCAACTGTCTTAGACCATAGGAATAACATGTATGCACATGCACAACATGTATGAATTTTGAAAATGGGCATAGTTTTCCTTTAACAGATGGAACTCACACATAAACAGCACACACAGGCTCAGAGCAGGGAATGTCCTTCCTCTGCATATAGTAATTAATGTATTGTCCCCTCTGCTAGGGTTTCATTATCTAATTCTCTTGCATTTTTGGAACTGAGCTCCTCTGACCCGAGAGACCGACACAGACACAGCAGAGGAGAGGAGAAAAAAAACTATGACTTGATGCGACTAGAAAAAGGAGAATAGCAAGTAAGAGGGGAGCGGGCTTTGCCCGGTGCAGCACTCTCCCTGCAATAACAGAATGGATTCCAGACGTCAAAATGATAAACAAATGGATTGTCATAACCTTATAAAAATGCAAGGCATTCAGAAGCACTCACACTGCTGTATTGTCTGTGGTCCGTCCCCTTAAGATAATCCAAAACTTTAGAATCATCCCCAAAGAATAATAATAAAGTAATGAGTTATTAGGTCTCCATTCTTACTGAAGAACACACATATGCACATGCCCTACACACCCACTCGTGCATACAGTACACCCACTAATGTTTAAATCTCATAGCAATTGTGACACACACACACTTGCGCCATGGGGCTTCAGTGTTGAATTACTTTGAATGAATAAGCATTACAAATACTGTAGTAAATAATAAAAAAAATGTTCAGGCCCCGGTGCTATTGAGGGGTTAAAATGTTTTTCTCTTCTCATACAGGTCACTACAGAGAGGCACGGCAGTAAGCATTATGATCTCTGACTGCTGAATTACTTGGCTAGAAGAAGATGGTTTCTTTTCCTCCCTATAAGATATACACTCTGCCTGTATACAGTGTGTAAATCAACTCGATACAAAATGAATCCCAAAAGAGTTTGTAGGTCAGAAAATGCTGATGAAGTGCCAAAGTCCATCTAAATCATCTCCTAACACATGCAGTATATACAGAGGTAGGCTGTTCAAACAGGAAGACTTTTACTTTTTTTCTACTACTGTATACCATCAGCTTAGAATTTAAATGACAACTCCCTCCTGGTTCACATCATTTAATCAAGTAAGTCCAAGGCTACAGCAAGACCGGACGCGGAAAGTCCGCCACACATAATCCCCCGCTTTAGGGTAGAACTATCATTTTGTAAATCCAAATGATGTTTACTGTTTGCTTCCATGGTTGTTGCAGTCAACTTCCATTGGTGAAACAAATCCCTGCATGAGCTGCATCTGAAATAATTCCAATTTCAGTTATAACGTGACATGCTGTAGACAACATAGGCTACAAGATATCTTACCTGTGATTGGTTAACCCGCCATGATTTTTCACTCTTTACAGGTTCCAATTTACTTGTTTGAACCATGAAAGCCACTCCACCTGGCTTTCTTTTGCCACCTGTGACCCTGTCATGCACCTGATTTGCTGCTTCTCATAAAAAAATTAATTAAAAACATAATGGATGGAGGTGGCTATACCTAGCTTGCTGTGTTCAGTCTGGCTTTGCCCTAAAGTTAGCCCTTGTCTTACTATTTAACACAGGGACCAATCACTGATCACCATTCCTCTTTCGATACCGTTAGCTTCACCTACAGCGCTTCGCTTTCAGGATGCTGACAATGATCCCAACATATATCCACAGTGTTCCCCACCACCTGCATCAAGAATCTCAATCAGATTGGTGACGGTTCAGAGGGGTTTTCTTACTGACTGATTATCGAGCTCATCTCCAAAACTGAGCACTTACAGCAGGTCTGAATTCTTCATATTTTTTTTATATTTAAAAAAACTTAGCCCCTCACTCATAAATTGCAGTACTATTCCCCTTTGTTTTGCCCTCCATACCCAATAATTTTGGGTCTGGTTATGTCTGGAAGAAATGTAAAAATAAGTTGTTGTCTAATTAAATCTAAACCCTCATTGAGGTTACGCAGACAAAGGAGTGGAAGCGCTGCTGGGTCTTTTTGGTATTCACATACAGGTGCTGTTTGGACATTGCGGGTGTACTGTGTTTATTCCATCCTGTGAAGGGCTCACTGTATGGGTGGAAATTGGTCTCAATTCAAAAAATGCAGAAATGCATGTCTAGGAGTTACTACTTTCTAAAATACATTGCCATGTAAAATAAAGGCATTTTAACTCTGCACAAATCCTACAGAGTGCCTTGGATTGATTTTGAAGGAGACATGCATTTTTTAAATGTTTGAATTGAGACCAGTTTCCACCCATGCAATGAGCCCATCGCAGGATGGAATACACCTCATTGAGGTTACTTCCTCATGTGTTTTCAGTAAATGGGGCTAATAAATATCCTTATGATGTCATGACAGTGGCTATAGCTTGCAACATTCTTTCATAACCTGCACACCCTGTCTCCCAGTATGTGTCAAAAGACAAAACAATGATGGTAATTAGAATAATTATTGCGAAGAAAGATGGCAATGACTTATTTGCGGTAAGACTACTACAGTACAATAGCTAAATAGTAACTGGCTAATCTAAATAAAGAATGGGGTAATTTTGGTTGATCTCATCTTTCCGGAAAAGATGGTGCAAAGTATTCACACGTGTGATGCTGTAAATGTTCAGAGATGTTTGAACACACGCCAACACGCATTTTTAGTTGTAAGTACAACTGCTTGCCCCCCGCTCGTCCCTCTGTCATCGGATGCTGAATGAAAAGAGCAAGGGAATTTCAATCCCCAATGCCTTTGATGTGCTTTGAAGTATTACAACATACAAGTGTGCGTGTGCGTGTTCTCACATGTGGATTTGTGTGTCCTTGCATGAGCACAGTATGATTGTGTCTGAATGAATAACCTCACCAGCTGTTGACTAGCATATGGATCCTGTGTGGATTGATTTGTGAGTGTGAATGCTTTTTTGTGTCTACGTCCTCCTGTGTGTGGGGAAAACCCACCAAGCCATCAGAGGCTTTGTGTGCCCACCGCACAGGAAGTCAGACTATGACATGGACTAACACCACAGCAGCTTAGCGTGTCCATTTTTGCCAATACTATTGGTGTCTTCTTCGCACACTTTTTCTCATCTCTTCTCATATTTTCTCACTATCTAGCCTTCTCTCATCTCCTTTGCTGTTCTCATGCAACTTTCCCAGGCATGGTGCGACCAGTGGCAGTAGGAGTGGCAGCGATGTCCGAGTCTTTCCCATGCAGCCTTATAGGAGGGTCTTTGTTCCCCCTCCAGGCTTTGGGGGTCCCCACGGCAGGGCTGTGCCCCACTCCACTGACTCCACAATGGGTCTTTATGCTGCCAAGGCCCTCCTCCCCCACATCACTCCATCATGCTTCCCTCATCAGGGGCACAGGGAGGCACAGGGGGCACCACGGCACCAAAACGTCAAGCCTTTTCATGCCCCGTCCTGTCCCTCTCTCTCTAATACATGCCAAGAGTCAGTTCCAGTGGAAGAGGTTTGCTGAATAGCCACAGGCCAATCTGAGCGGTTTATGAGTGGTGCCAAATGTCTCAATAGGGTACTATTTTCTTATTCAACCCAAGAACACTTGACACCACAAGCAAAGGCCTGGCTTTCACCAGGGAGTGTGTGATAACACACCGTTACAACCCATTAGCACTGTTCTTGAAAAACCAGTGTCCTTGGTAATAAAAGTGACACACACTCACTCACACACAAGCAGAGTACAGAAATAAAGAGCTGTCCTTAAATACAGACTAAGAAGCCGTATCTTGACAAGATCGGTATTTCTTGTGTTTTAGGTGCTGAATGGTCGCCACGCCCTGTGTTTACTCGCTCATATGTTCCTGATCATGGACCTAGCACACACACATTGGCTGCCTACTGTAGTTTTTGTGCAGACAAACTTTGACAGGCCCTGATGAATGGGTGGTCTGCTTAACATGTCTCAGACACTGGCAGATCCTCTGCAGTGGGGAAGAGTAGGAGAGTACTGGGCCAGGTCATAAAGAGAAGAGAAGAGAAGAGAAGAGAAGAGAAGAGAAGAGAAGAGAGAATGCCATTTTGAAAACTAACTATTTCTAAATGAATTAAAGCCAAACTTATTCACGAAAATCTCTGAGAAAATGCTTTTACCCACCACTAAAGATAATAAAAGGGTTCTTTTCGGAATCAGAGACATCTGTTCATGTGCCTAATGTTTTCCCATATACTCATGTAATGCATAATGTATGGCTTAATCAAGCAAAACGGATACAGGCCAAAGAATCTGACAAACACTCGGGGTGGATCATTTGGAAAAGGCATCCCCGGACCTCGGTTTTCCTCTGTCAAGGCCAATACTGGCAGTGCCAAGAGCTGAGGTTGCCATGGTAATAGGAGCCACTTTTGGGCCACAGCAGAAGAAGGAGAGCATAACCTTGTCATAATTGTGGACTGAGTTTCTAGAGGGTTTAAGAAACAGATCCAGCAGGCGGAATCAGTTACAGACTCGCATTGGCTCAGTAATCTGCATCAATTCTCTGTTCTTCTCATGCTGACTGAGAAAGAACATAGCCGCACAAGCACACATAGACACAGACACAGACACACACACACACACACACACACACACACACACACACACACACACACACACACACACACACACACACACACACACACACACAAAGCAGGAAAAGGGTTCCAGGGATACACCTATAAATCAGCACAAAATAAAACCCCTTGTAAATATAAGAAAGAAAGAATGGAGTACAAAAAGAGAGAAAAGCACAGCACAGATAACAACTCATTAACTGACTCTAATACAAAAGAGAGGAGAGCGTAGCAACTATTTGTACTGCCTGCATTCACTCAATGTGGCGATGGATTTAATGACTTCCTTATATCCACATTGATTAATAACAGCCAGCCACGCTGACTAAGAGACTGACATTATCCTACTTTGTTTGTTTCTTTTTCTGAAAATCTGTATGTATTCAAAACTCATACTTTACAATGGAAGGTATTAAAGTTAATAAATCTCAGGTGAAACCTGATGACATGTTTGAAAGGATGCATACAATTCAAGCCAGCATCTACTGCAGTGTAATTCGGAGAAAATGAAAGTTCTCATATCATAAGTGCTGCCAAAATATGTGTTTGTGCAACAAGATACAAAACATTGCCTAATCACAAAGAACAAACTGAACTCATAACAGCAAGAGTTTATATACCAAAATGAATCTATGTTGGCTGCTCTTATTAAATCGGAAAAGAACAATGGATTTTGGGCATATGTAAGGGATAATGTAGAGCAAGCTGGTTATTATTTTTGCAATAATGACCAGCTGGCTCTACATTATCCCGCTTATTACATGGGTAATCATACAGAGGTTACCTGCCTGCGTCCCGGTTGGAACGGTTAACTTGACTGCTGATTAGCACGGCACTCTGGCGGAAGCCAGGTCGCCCCAGTGAGTGAGCTAACCACGGAGCTAACTAATGCTCTGTTTGCAATGTTTCCAAAAGAGCTGCTAGTGATCCCCGTTTCCTCCACCCTCTCTCTCCCTTTGATCCGCTGATCAGAGTTAAGAGCTCCATATGACCACATATTGATTTTAAAAAGATTTTATTGATTTAAGTCTGTGATCAAAACTCTGTCCATGAATGCCATAACTGACCAATCAGAATCAACAAGGCTGTGTAATAAAAGTTAATAAGGGGTCAGCTGAAGGCGAATATATTGAAAATCGTACAATGTCAGTTCAAAAACATCCAAAGTAAGTCACACTAAGGGCATCAATAATGTGACTGTCCAGGATGGAGTGAATGTCTCATTTCTAATTTTTCAAGTCTTTACTTCCCACAATCTCAGGTTTATAGTGAATGGAGGGGCTAAGGGACTGAACATATTTCTCTTACCTCTCCACCACCTCATCTCCGCTCCAGCACATGGAGTCGTCTACTACATTCTCCCCTTCGCACAGCATCTCTGGCAACGCTGCAAAGAAAGACTTGTAGCGCTGCAGGTACATCAAGAACTCCCTAAGGAAAAACAAGACACATGGGGAAAGGACATACAAAGCAGTGGTTTTAATACACACCACATATCTTTCGGAATCACAAGCCACATTATAAATATACAACTGCGAATGCCTTGTGTGACTGTGGCCATATATTTGGTTTGGTTGGTGGACACACTTCTCAGTACTTTGGTACCATACCACCAACAACAAACTAGTATCTGCATTCCATTCATCAATACACGCATGTGAGAAATACATGTGACAATATTGATGGCGGCAGAAAATGAGTGGCTTTGAATGTGACCACTTCACTAAGTCAGCACATTTTTCTCAATTATGCTTTGCGGTAAAGCGCTTGCTTCATCAGATCTGCTAACACATGTTATCAATACATATACTGTCATCTCGAGCAAAACAATGGCATAATACATTGTTGCCACCCATGAAGCAGAGCAAAAACACCGGGGGTCATAAGAGGTTATGTGCTGAGTCAGTCAGTGTCGGGAATCGCACATGGAATACGGATGGTTTTGTAAGACGTAAAAAAAAAAATATGCATCAGTCACCCAAAAGATCTATAAAAGTATCTATACAAGTCACAATATGAGCTGTCATTGCTAGATAAAGTGTGTGAGAGAGTGAAGAGAAATAAGTCCCTTGGGTTCATGCTTACCTAGAGAGTGTTCTCAGACTATGTTTATTGTTCTTGGAGGGTTGCAGGGGGAACGGGCTGGGAATGATGGGAGTTGGAGTCCAGGGGAGATTGTTGCAAGCAAGGAGGATGCAGGGATGTGAAAGGCGGGGCGTGAGAGAAAGAAAAAAGCAACAAAAAGGATGACAAGACGAGACACATGGGGAGGAGGGAGAAAAAGATAGTCAGTTGACCCTGGAAGAGAGTGATTAATCATGCACATGCAGAGACTAGCCACACAACACATGAATCAATAACCATTTCTCCCCACACCACACCATCAATTAAAACAACTACTGCTGTGTAATGTATATGGTAAGTCAGTAAACAAACACACAAACATATGTGCAAATAGTTACATATTCACAGGAAAGCCAAAGACAGTTCTGCTGAGCTTCTACATTCATATTTTTCCCCAATAAAAGGAAACATAAATGTTGCTTTACTGTATCCCATTTCATATTTTTCTGCAGTGGGCTATTCTCCCTTTTACTGCAGTGGTGTGCTGCCGTTTCTCTGAAGTGGTCAGCGCTCGCATGGGCTCTGGTCAGGGCTGGCAGCAGGCAGGGAGCTGGATTGTGTTGCCATGAATGGTGGTGGCAGCGCCAGGCCAGGCCTGTCAGCTAGGCTGGCATCAGTGCAGTGATTCATGGTTTGGGACAAGGTCAGGCAGGCAACGCTGCAAGTGTGTGTGTGTTTCCGTGTGTGGTGCTATTTAAGCCGAGGCCGGCTGGAGTGCAGAGTTGGTGGTATGGCCGTCTGGGTAAACAGGAAATTGTTGGTCCGTCAAGATTAATCTTACCCACACTCCTCCTCTCCTGGCACATCGCTGCCAGCTGCTGTGGGCATGGGATGGCTGACTCGGAGGCCAGGTGGAGGGCATAGCCTTCAGTGCCAGGAACTACATTTACATACTATGTGTGTGTGGGTGGGTGTGTTGTGTCCAACTAACCATATGAAGAAAGCGAAAAGAGATGGCAGCTGGGAATAGACATTGGCCACCCTTCAGGCTATATCATACAGGCCTGACCAGTTTCTATCTAATCTTTCAATTGAGCCGACCATCTAACAGTATAACTGATTAACAAGGCACAACATTTTTTTACTTGCAATAAAAAAAGGGCATTTTGATTCATAACAGGCAGTGGTAAACATTTCAATCTGACCGAATAGCACAGTTCAGTCCATTGCTTTGTCTTACCTCCTCAAGTGGGCTAACTGCCCCAGCCACTGCTCTGGTAGAGGTTGGGAGGGGGCAGCAGATGGAGGAAGAGAAGATGAGG
The DNA here is from genome assembly GCF_010015445.1 of Perca fluviatilis. Taxonomy (NCBI): domain Eukaryota; kingdom Metazoa; phylum Chordata; class Actinopteri; order Perciformes; family Percidae; genus Perca; species Perca fluviatilis. Next base: position 25,197,583 of record NC_053122.1, on the reverse strand, counting down.
TCATTGTAGAGGTTGTGACCTCTGGGCTTGTAGGCTGCATGCTTGTAGGTTCCCCAGTAGAGAGGCCACATACCTTGTCCACCTGTGGGGAGGATAGAGCAAACAGACACAGACCTGTTAAGCTAGGAATACGTACAGCATGGTGGAGCTGCAGGGTGACTTCCATAAAACGCCAATAGACACCTGCACAGTTTAAAGGCATCCACCTAAATAAGACATTTCAAAGTGATGTCTTCAATTTGAACTGAGGAATGCCTTCATTTCAGTTGAATGATTGCAGGGGTGAAAAAAGGTGAAAAGAATTATGGAGCAGGGAACTTCAGAGTAACGGACAACATGGGAAAACGGTGGGTGAGAAGTGAGGGATGTGATGAAAGAAAATGGTGTGATGAGTGAGGTATTGCCAGGAGGGCTGACAGTTAACGTAGAACATTCCACGAGCTCATGGAGGTGAATGCACGTGCGCACACTTGGCAGCGATGATGAGTATCTCCAGTGGGCTATTAAAGCCAGCAGCGGAGACAGTGCGGTCATGAGAATGAAGAGGCGTGTGCTTTAAACCAAGAGGTAAAATCAATGACATCTCATTGGCTTAAAAGCCTCTGGCCAGTATTATTAAGTGGTCCTCAATTAGCCAGAGAGACAGAGTGTAATGGCTCTTGGACTGAGTATAGTAACCAATGTACTGTATATACGCTGCTTTGTCTAGAGGGATGAGTCATTCTACCATGTAAGGGCGTCCAACAGGACTAAGTAATATTCAGCAGCACTACTTATTCATCACAGATTTAGAAAAGGGAGACTTACAGTAAGAAGCAGCGAGGATGATAACGTTCGACTTCATTGAAGGAGGGCTGCCTACTCAATTTTTAGTGAATTGTTCATACAAAATAAAGCACACCTAAACTTATCCCAGAACAGATGAATGATCATATTCCTTCATTGGCGAAGAGTACTTTTTATCATTTACTTTTGAATTAGGGCTGAGTGATGTTTATTGTAAAAATCACAATTTGAAAGAGCACAAGTTTCAAATGTTTTGTAGGTTTAGCCTACAGAACAGAGTAGCCTCCAATGAGTTACACAGGTTTAGAAATTGGTTTGACTTCGTACAGTCTATGCCAATATATTAAACAATTCAGTGATCAACTCAAGCGTCTAATGCTGCTGATCTGATCTGGACATCCCTAATAGTAAAAAAACATCAAAGCAATTGTGCAAACATTCCTTACACCGTTAGACCTACTGCCAAAGCAATGCGAGTGTTAAGGATGGTGTGTGGGGGGCCCAAAGAATGGAATGCACAAACAAATACATAAACTTCATTCGGGAAGGAACTGGCAAGCATCTGTGTTTAAATGGTTGTTTGAAGGGGTGTGTCCACATGCTTGGATAAGTAAGTCTGGAAGCAGCTGGAATATGTGTTAACAGTCACAAAATGTGTCTTGCCAGCCTGCTAAAAATACACTTTGCCTCCAGGGTGAGGCAGGCCGGTCATCTCATGTGCCTTATAAATGGAGTTTAAATGGAGGTTTACACATAACAACTAGCTATTCCTGGGCAGTGGGCTTGTCAATGGCTCAGGAACATAAGAGATGCTTTCTAGCAGCATAACTAACCACCTGAACATTTTTCATCTTCATTGCACCGTTTGCACTTCACTCTTCACTCTCCTACTTTTTCTAACTACTTTCTGGTCTTAAATCCTGTCTTAAGGCAGACGTTGGGCACGTGGAAGGTTGTTTTATTGCATTAACCTTAACTCCCGCCAGACCAATAAAACATGCTCACATGTGGTAGAGTGGCTCACAGCCACACATGCACATAGCCACACATACACATGCAAGCATGCCACACACACATTAAATTGTAGCGGTGAGAAAAGATAGAACATACAGTAGCAACTGTTTTGTCCATGTAGCCCTATCAACATACTAAGCCAAATGCTCTGTGCATGTGCTGCAATGCTTAGTGTTTAATTCATTTGCATACCGTCTGCACACGTGTAAATTTCCAACATGTACAATGGATTGTTTTATGTAACAAAGTTTGCCAAATGAGAGTATCTGAGCATGGCTAATGGCAAACAAGGATATTTAGAAATGTACAGTAAAGTTATTGTTTTTTTTTTGTGGATTAGGCCAGAGCTGTCAAAATTGCTCAGTCTACCATTACCAACATTGGCAAGAACACTATTGTTTGGAGCAATAAAATGACTCAGTAAAACACTGCACTTAATTCCAAGTAGAGCAGTTAAGCTATAAAATGTAATGTCAAGGACGATTCGTTTTACTATGCAAACATGCTTAAAGCTGTTTATTAACTAAATGTATAAATACTTTAAGTACTTGAAGTGATTGAAGTGAACCATATGCCTCTTCCTTATTTAGCAAAAAATACATTTCTATAAAAAAAGAAATTCCTGAGATTCAAAACACATATTTCAGACAACATACAGTCCCATGACCTCATGTCCAGACCACAGCGTTTGGGAGGTCTACAGTGCTGTGCATGTGGAAGACAGAGTGTGTGTGTTTGCATTAAAGTGGTGAAGCGGGCAGGCTGTGCAACGAGCAGGTGTGCCAAGGGCTGAGCAGAACCGAGACTAGTCAGAAACAATAGTTACTTTTTTTGTTCAGGAAATAGTGTTTATAATGTTTTTCTTTAAAGTTTTAATTCTTCATACTCTTTTTTTCTTAATTCACTTTATTCTGGCATTTGGGCCAGACCATGTGCTAAATACACTTCAGCAAATCTAAACACATCCCAATATACCCAAGCAGTATACAGATTTCTTTTTTTTTTTCAAATATCATCAAAACCCCATTGGGAGATTGTTATAGTATGATGCAAATAGTTTAAAAGAGCAGAACAACGTGATGTATGTGTTTGTTTGTTTATTGCAACTGATGGGCAGCCTTCTACCTTCCAAAAGTTTAACATTAAGTTTGAAGTACATTTCATGAGGCCAACGGCGATTAATTTAATTCAGCCCATAAAAAACTCCATAAAAGGTCGGACCTTCAGGTTATCATTTTTCTGCAGTGGTGATAAACGGAGGATTAAGACAGAATATAATCCTGTTATTGGGAACTTTCAAAGAGCCAGACTGAAGTTTTAAATTCAGTGCAATTTTTCACCAGCCTTTGTATGACAATTTGCTATTCTCCAAGACAAAAATGTAAACATCTCTGTAAAATATGAACATTAAGCGGAGGTCACTCACAGTTCTGTTTGTATTCCCACATTATTTTATAAAACCAAACCAAAGTGCTACTTTTGGAGAGGCCAAAAAAATGTGAGAAATGCCGGCATTTCAAAACAAAAACGCTGACACAAATCATTATAACGCCTAACCAAGCATACACCAGTGTAAACAGAACACCAAGTCATCGTAGGGAAAATAAACAATATCCTCGTTATGGATCCTCTTGAGAAATGGAGGCATGCTCTTATAGGTTGGATCTTATGACCACATAATCCTGAGGGCCAATCAGGCGACAGGTTGAATAATAACATGGGATAGAACACGGCCATAAATCAATTATCTCCTGACCTGATGATGGCGTGAGAATGAAAATCCCATTTGGGCACAGCATGAGTACTTGGTTTTGTATTCGTATGTGTGCGGGAACACCTGTTTGTCCTTGTTAGACCTTCACAATTTCAGCTATTTCGTGGAGCATTCCTCATGTGATTGCCTGAGGACAGAGTCTGATGGAGGGGGCAGATTGGTGGGATGCATGTAGTCCACATAGGAAGACTTTAGGGAAACACAAGGCAGCCAATGAAATTGGATTTCCGCTACTGGTAGGATGGATCAGTGTTTTCACAACTACTGACATGTGTTACTGGTTTGCATATTAACAGAATACACATTATTGCACTCAAACTAAATAATTTAGCTTTATCTTACAAATGTGTGTATCGGGATCTGTTTTAATGTGTTTAGCTCAAAATTGACGTGTGTATGTGTGTGTGTATTTATGCCTTAAGCACCTATGATCCCGTGGCAGGAAAGTGTAAGAAGAGTGCAGCAAGAGAATCAGCTCCAAGCTATAGCCAAGGCCAGGGCCATCCCTCCTCTAGGGGAGTATTGGCTTACAGATAGCAGCGGTGGTCTTGTCTTCCAAGTTTATTTATCAAGGGATTACCCAGTAAAGCTAAGGGAACTTTCTCAGCCCCCTCTCACCTCAGGCACATTGCATTGTGGGATGAAGAGGGCTTGTTCGGTCAGTGAAGACCCCCCTTTTCCACTTTTACATAGTTTGTGTGCTAAATGTATGTATCATAGGGCTGAATGGCTTAAATGGCTCAGATAACTACAAACCACTGGTTCTGCCATTAGTTGTACTTTTTAAAATGAATCTCAGGAATTCATTTCAAGCTTCTTTTTTTGTGCAGTTTTTTAGTGGTGTACATTTGTGTTAGTGTACAGTTTAAGTGTGCATGTATATGTGAAAATATGTACATTTTATGTTTTCACAATGGCAAAACACTCAAAAACTGCAAAAAAAAAAAAAAAAAAATTGTATTCATATCCCTGGAAATAGTTCTCGGGACTGCTGCTTACATCCATTATCCAAACCACAGTCACTGTCATCCCAAGACATTGAACCACTTTTTTCTCATAACCATAAAATATTCACTAACCAGTAAAAGAAAAAAAGAAAGAAAAAGGAAATGAAATAACGTTAGATTCCCGTAAGTGACAGTAAAACACACTGCTGTCAAACACAGAAATGAAAACCATCGGCAGTGCCCTCCTTCTATTTGGGTTTACAAAACAGAAGCCCCTGTTCAGTACTACGTTGGACCAACTTTTGGAATAGAAATTTCATTTGATAGGAATGTTTCCATACCAGTAACCAACTACCATACTGAAAAAATAGAGCAAATGAGAGAGCAAAGGAGAGAGCAAAAAAAGAAAGCGAGAGCAAACGCATTAGCTTTATTTGGTATTTGCTTCATTGCGGTTACTAACTCAAAGAGAAAAGAAGTCTGAAGAAAAATTGCAATCAGTAGCCAAGTAGGGACATGAGCAGCGGCCACTGGGTCACATACTGGTGGGCTCTTAATTCCACCACACAGGAAGAGCCCTGTTACTTTGGCAACATGGTTGTTTATGATGTTTTCTCCAAAGAAAACCCAAGGCATCAATTTTATTTCAAATGACTGGAGTTTTTTGCCGCCGAGTCTCACGATAATTATGTTTAAACAAGTAACAATTTCCATTCCTAATTGCAACACATGTGAAAATAGAAAGAGAGGGCCTGCTACTTGTGCAGGAGAATGTTTTTTTTCTTCTATTCTATCCATCCATCATGTTCAAATAAGAGAAATCATCAACAACCTTAGATGTAATGTTTCAGGTGCAGTCTTTCAGGTATATCTGCTTTTGTCCCATCCAAATTACCCCCAAAAAGGCCACAATTACCTGACTTGACCTGGATCACCACTGGATACTATGTGTAAAAGTTTGTTATCACAATATACTGTCATCCAAGAATAACCATATACACATAGAGAGAGAGAGAGAAAGAGAGAGAGCAAGGATCCAGCCAGATAAAAAAACGCTGTTCCCGTGGCCGGGTTGGTTCAGTGGGTAGAGCAGGCGCACATATATTTAGAGGTTTATGCCTTGACGCAGATGTCCAGGGTTTGACTCCGACCTGTGACGATTTCCTTCATGTCTTCCCCCTCTCTCTCCCCTTTCTCACCTGTCCTGTCCATTAAAGGCGGATGTCTTTACACACCAGAAACGTGTCTGATGCGGCGCAGCTGCTGCTAGCCTTGTCTGTACATTGTATGTATGTTTCCCATTGATTTACTGCACTCAAGCAGTAGTCGGCAGTACTGACGACAAAACAGGCTACAGAATATTTCGTTCTGTATTGACATTTATTATGAATATATTACATTTATATCTGCATTTATGTCAAAACCTAGAGACTTTCAAACATCAACATGTCATTTATTACTATGTTTTTGTGTCAAAATGACATATAAACATCTTTTCCTATTCTATTTTGCCTGGAAACACTTCCAACACGCTTGCGTGTCGCGTGAAAAATAGGCGTCTGTTCCATTTCTAGCAGGCACATGTTTTCGGCGCGGCTCAGTTTGCAAGCTCTAACCTGTTTACATGGGAGCCGAAATAAAAACGGACACGCCACGCAGCTGACACGCTCACGCGACGTATCAAGTCTGTCGCCGGCCTTAGGTAAAGGAAGCAAGCTTGAGCCTGGAAAGCTGCCACTTCAAACCCTAGAACATCTGGGAAAATCTGGGTGGGTAAGGGGAATAAGGAAGTCTCTCTCCTCCCTCAACAACACTTTTAGGCTGTGTTTTATGTTCAACCACACAAAAAAAGAGACAGATGTGGGCTTTAAGGTGTTGAGTTTAATCAGACCATTATGGCCTCAAACAGTGGTCAACCCAGGATGAGGACAGTAGTAGTTCTTTTTTTTCCTTCTATATAATAGACAGCAAGCCGGCTGTAGAGTCTACTCCGAAATAATAACATGCCTGGGTTTCCAAAGATGATTTAAAGGTCCCATGGCATGAAAATGTCACTTTATGAGGTGTTTTTAACATTAATATGCGTTCCCCCAGCCTGCCTATGGTCCCCCAGTGGCTAGAAATGGCGATAGGTGTAAACCGAGCCCTGGGTATCCTGCTCTGTCTTTGAGAAAATGAAAGCTCAGATGGGCCGATCTGGAATCTTGCTCCTTATGAGGTCATAAGGAGCAAGGTTACCTCCCCTTTCTCTGCTTTGCCCACCCAGAGAATTTGGCCCACCCATGAGAGAGAGAGAGACATCATGGCTTTCAAACGAGCAAGGTGGCAGTTGGTCAAGGCCACACCCCCACCCTCTCTCCTCCTCAGTAGCTACAGACACAGAAATGTCACATCCTAAGGAAAGCTCATTGTGGGACTGGCTCTAGTGGCTGTAATTCTGCACCAAGGCTGAATTTCAGAAAAGAGACTTCAGATACAGTATTAGGGGACCGCTAAGGCCTATATAAAAGCATCCAAAGAGCACCATGTCATGGGACCTTTAAAAAGTGGCTCTGGGTGGAGCAGGCAGCGTTTCTATCAAATGCTGACCTACAATGAGAGGGTTACACTGTAAATGATGATATTGCAGTGTGTAGAGCCAGTTATTTACATTAAGTATAATATTTACATTTAAACATTGGTTCTCAAACTTTTTTTCAATAATGTACCCTCTTTGAAATATTTTTTCATCCCAATAACCCCTGACCAGCACAACACACATACAGCACTCCAGAGTCCCCCTAGGGGTATGCCTGCCCCAATTTGAGAAACACAGCATTAACAGATGAGTTTCTTATATATAGCTAGATTTCTAAGGTTAAGATTTATAATACATTTCATTTATGATCTATGGGTGGTGCTTGTTCTATCTAATTAGACCTGTTGATAATATAACTACTGTTTTTTCATGCACCTATTCAAGTTATGGAACAATGTTTCAGCTGATGAAAGACTTATTTGTCCTCCATCAGCAACGAAGAACTTTTCTCTTCCTAGCTCTTATTAACCTTTCGTAGAGAATAACGTCCTTCTCTTCCAGCTTGATTTTACATTTTAAAAGGGAACTGCTCAACACTAATGGCGCTTTTCCATTATATGGTACCTGCTCGACTCGCCTCGACTCTACTCTGGTACTACTGGTTTTCCATTACGAAAAAAAGTCCCTGATACCTGCTAACAGGTACTTTTTTTAGTACCACCTCAGTCGAGGTTCCAAGCGAGCTGAGGCGATACTAAAAGGTGACGTGAAAACCTGCAGAAAACAGTTTGGTCGGAAAGAATCGTCACTGATCACTGCGTCATCGTTGCTAGCGACAGATGGGGCTGTCCTGAACCAACGCAGCATTTTTAAATAGTTTAGCCAGCGGTGGGTTTTTGCTGCCTCCAGCTTCTTTAGAAACAACATTTTTCTTGGTCCTGCGGAGGCTCCACGCAGAGCTTTCTCCGTAGCATACAAGTGGCCTGATGTTTATACTTGTGCGCTGGTGTGTGCATCGAGCCAGCTGGTGGGCAGTGGGACAGAGCGAGGGATCAGTGAGAGAGTGACGGCGATTAGCTCCGGAGCGAGTAGTGACTCTAGAGTCATATAGTGAGAGAAACAAAGTGTCTCCCCTGTTCTTTCTGACCACGGTGGGAAATCTGGAGCAGGAAAAGTTAACTCTCTCCTTGATTTCACGTTTATGGAGAAGGAGAACAAGGAAATGAGTCGGGGGGAAATGCAACGCTACCAAGCCACGCCCTTAGCAGTCGCTATGACGACCAGCCACGCTGAGGCGGTACTAAAATCTGCAATGGAAAGGGGACGCACAGTGCGTCGAGTTGAGTTGAGGCGAGTAGAGTCGAGGCGAGTCGAGCAGGTACCATGTAATGGAAAAACGCCATAACTCACTTGTGATTAGGGTTGGGTATCGTTTGGAGTTTTTCGATACCAGTGCTAAAATTATACTTTTAAAACGGTGCTGGTGCCTTAACGGTGCCTGAACCGATACTTTTAATATATGTATATATATATATATATATATATATATATATATTTTTTTTTTTTATTTTTTTTTTTTTATTTTTTTATTTTTTTTTTTTTTTTTTTTTTTAAAAGGAGCACAAAATGACAGTCGGCGACATTAAAAATTGGCTTGTTTATTGCTAAGGCCACAGGGTCAAAATGAAATGATTTATTAAAAATGTAATAACAATAACTTATAACAATAACTTATTTCACCAGTAAAATTCCTGTTAAAAACCACCACTGGATGGGAGAAGGGTATTTTACAATAACTTTAAATGCAGCACGAGGCTGGCGAGGCGAGTTTCAAGAGAACGCAACATCTGTGTTGCTTTTCAGACAACGGCTCTACAGACTGTCGTACGTCTGGTCACCCTAAGGCTAACGTTACCTGCTGCCAAGTGTAGTGTTAACTAGCATGACATGCGGCGATGTTTCGGTTGCCTCTAACGTCCGTTTAGGAGCATCAGAGAGAAGCGCAGGCATTTAAGTGGCACCGAAATGAGGCACCGAAATCCACGTTGCTATTTGGTCCAGTAGATACCGGTCGTTAAGGCACCGGTGCCGTATTACCACCGGGTCTCGGTACCCAGCCCTACTTGTGATTATGTAATATATTTCTAATATAAATATGTAAAAGTGGCACCCTTTTGCTAGAACTAATTCTGACTCAAGTCTAGACCAGGAAGAGAACAAAGTTTAGTCAGAAATTCTTATGTCAAGCACTCAGATTATACAACACATGATGCACAAGGTAACAGATGCCATCACAAGTATCTTATGAAGGAGGGACATCATCAGTAATGGCAGAATGCTGCAGGTTCCAAACCAAACATGGCCACGGAGTGAGCTCGTCTGATTAAAAGACCTATGGTGTAAGACTTGTACGACTAGTAATTGCCATCTGATAATGTTAACCTGATGCTGTGAACATGTGTGTGAAGCAACACTTTAGTTGATTTGGTCAGGAAAGATTAAAGTGCCCATATTATGAAAAAATCACTTTTTCTGGGATTTGGGGTGTTCTTTTGTGTCTCTGGTGCTTCCACACACATACAAACTTTGAAAAAAATCCATCCATGCTGTTTTGAGTGAGATACAGTTTCTGAATGTGTCCTGCCTTCAGTCTCCTGGTGAGCTGTTCAAAATCGTCTCGGACTGTGACGTCACAGTCCGAAATGAGCTGGCTAACCACAACCGTTAGCTCGTTAGCATGCTAACCGTTAGCATTAGCATGCTAACGCTAATGCTAACGCTAGCATGCTACGTCGTTCTCAATAGCAAAGCACTGCTACAACACACACAAGTTCACCATAATCTACAAAAGAACTACTTACATGTGTGCCCTCATTTAGAAGTCTCCCAGCTAATCCTGCCTTGTAACTGACCAAAGTTGGAGAAACAGGCTTTCTTTTACTGTCTCTAGAGTTAGCTAGCTGACATGATCTACATCTGAGCTACTGAGCATGTGCGAGTGCAATCAAAGATAGTACAGAAGAAGAAGATGAAAAGCTAAAACAGAAACCAGGTGAAAAGAGGATCTGCAGCAGTGAGAGAGAGCTGTGCAGTACAACAACAATATGGTGTTTTTTGAAAATTAAACCATGTAAACCTATTCTGGTACAACCTTAAAATACAGTTATGAACCTGAAAATGAGCATAATATGGGCGCTTTAAAGCCGGTGACTGTAAGAGCACACTGTAACTGAAGAATAACTGCAAAGACAAATGTGTGTGGGTCGTATGAACTGTAAAAAAAACCCCAATTCCTATCAATTAATGAATTACTGAATACAGAAGAAAGCAAACGTAAAATGATCAGTTAACGGGCTTGGATCTGTTCTCAACATTATGTATTCTGGGGATAATCATTTATTAATAGACTGTAGAAACGAGCATTGAGCGAGAGAGTATAGATGATTTACATCACCCTTCTCCCCTTGCCTTCTTTTCTCTCTCTATACCCGACAAGTCTTCTTTTCTATCCTTTTAAAGTCTCTCTTCATTCTTTCTAAATCACTTTGTCTCCATCTTTCTCTTTAGGCTTCACTCTGTCAATCAGTCCCCCCCTCTCCGTCTTTTTCTCCCGCTCTTATCCGAATGATGTCAGTGCTAATTAAAGAGAGACTCGGTCCCTCGTATATCACAGGGAAAAGTCCTTGAGATTTCAATCAGTAAAAGAGAACACTGAGTTTCTCTCTCCACATTGAGGCGGGTTTACCATGATTAAATCACTCACAGATGATCTAAAAATGAGAGGGCCCTTGGTTTTTCCTTGGAGTTTGTTGACAACGCTTGTCCATCTTTGTAAACAAATTTACGACAATTACAGACACAAAATGTGGCAACGTGTCTCAGAGGATTCTAGTGGTGTTATGCCACAGAGATAGAGGAAAAGGCGACGGAGGAAAAGTCAAGTGAGTTCATCTCGTCTGTGTCTTCGACATGGTGTAATATACGAGCGCAAGCAAAGAAAATAAGCGGATGGATAGAAACTTTGAGAGTCCACGTGTCCATTTGAAGCCTTCCAGTGAACCAGCAACTACCACTAAAATCATAACACAGATGCAGTCGGCATTTGTGTTAACTTCACAGCAGCAGCTGCATGTTATTATCAGCCAGCTAGCTCGAGTTTAAAGCTGCTAAAACACCAGGCAAGTGGGCACCCATGCAGGCATGGAGGATGTCATATGAAGATGACAGGGATGGCTGGGGCTATTTAAAGGGTGACAGACAGTCAGGGGGAGAAACATGCAGGGGTAGCAAGGAGGGCTTTACACAACGGTAAAAAAGCCATGTGGCCAGTAGGGCTGCACAATATGAATAAAATATCCAATTGTGATTATTATGACTGCTATTGCGATTGCGATGATTCACGATATTGGAGGGAATGATTGTTTTTGTATCATTATTCTCATTTTCATTGAAAATTATTAACATTGAAAGAAATGAAAATGATTATAGTGTGATTTTTGCGAGGATCTGTACCAAACAAAGATTTTTTTCTTTAGTTTGTAGGATACGATTTGTAGGCCGGGACGTCTCTGCAGCACCACAATACTACATTAAGAATGGTTTGACACATATTTTGCCATTAACAAATATTGCACCCCCATGTGCGATTTGGATATCGCACTAGTCCATATTGCGATTTCGATACTAGTGCAGCCCTAGTGGCCAGGGGCGCTGACCAGTGGATTGGTGGTATGTTTTGCTGAGATATCTAAAGTAGTTCACCACATTTAATCTAGATGCACTATTATCTAGAACCAAATGGTCAAAAAGGACCTGATCAGCCGTCCCAGATAAGTTATTGTTTTGAACAACTTGTTGTGTCGTTTTAAAACAGCTTATAATGGACTGACGCAATATAACATGATGAGGTGTCCTGATTTATAGATAATGGACAAGGTAAAGGCACAAACTTCATCATGTCACGGCATTTTCCTTTGTCACAATTTATTAATGTATTACCCAAATCAAATTGCTGTAAGACTGCGATTCATCCAGCCAGTGACAGCCTGTGACCAGTGTAGCAAGGACTTAAGGATACAAGCATTGTTATTGATATGTATTAGTCTCATAGACACCAACATCAAAGATTTGTACACCTGTCAATCTACCTCCTGTCATTTCTTATTCTGTGTGCAACAGTCAATCTGACTAGCAGACCTAAAGCTCTGAAGGAAAGCTCCACATCACAACAACATTTCATCAACTTATAATCAACTACATATCTGAGAAATGATATGATTTCTAATTATATGACTCCACCAATCCAAGTCATGGGCCACAGAGAAAAATAATATACTAAGGACCACTGCTTTATGTTCAAATCCAATTTTAATGGCCCAGCAATCAATCACATGGCAATTGCTCACTGTTACGACTGCATTTCACATACAGAGAAAAAGAAATGCAGACATTTTTTTTTGTTGTGTCGAGGGCTGCAGCATATTATCAGCAGCAAGGCAACCACTAAAAGACGGAAGAGGAGAGTGGGAAAAGATGTGCGAGGGTGGCTGAAGGGAAAAGAGGCTATAGCCACCATCATTAGCTAATGGACTGCTGAGTAAGTCAGTCAGTCAGCTTGAGGGTCAGACGCAGTGCCAAAAGCGTGTATAGATTGGCCATGAGCGCATTTTGCGTCAGCTGCCATTCTGCTAACAGTCTCAAATATTATACAGAAACCATATATAAAGGCCTGAGCCTGTGTAGCTAATCCTTTTAAATAAAGTGACCTCCAGAGGTGCTAGCTGGTGTCAGAGTCTCAAACCCTTTTACATTATATTACATTAGTGAAATATATAAACAACTCGTTTTTCCAACCCACCCCATTACATAAAGTACAAAATCTGAAATGCTAAATGAATTACACATACAGTAAACAATTACATTACATATCAAAGACATCTAAGTAAAAGCTGTAGAAATGCAACGTCCTTTCATGGTCACAATGATAACTGGCAAAACATTATTAGCATTCAGTTAGTCAGTTATTGTCAGTTAACTCTAAAATAACCCGGGTACAGCTCTGGTTACATTTTAGCTACACCTGTATTAATCTTAATTATCTTTAATTCATGTGGCAGTGTATGCCATATAGACATAATTCTCTTTACAATGATAAAATGGCAACTGCCCCAAAGTAGTTTGCCAGTAATTCTGTCATACATCTAGTATCTCCATTTCCCCTGGTCTTCCTCACTTAAATTATCCGGGGAGAACTGATTGAAATGTAAACAGTAATGTCCAATTATGACTTTACAGCAATTCCAATAACTTTGCCCTTTACAGTGCTAGCAATCTTTATGTCCATCAGATTTAAGCACCACTGTTATCATTTATTTTAGGCATCCAGCAATAACTGTTCTAGTCTGCAACATCTTGAATTAACTTCCTTGTCTTGCATATAACATTTTCTGGAAAATATATTGGGAAACACAATATGCCACAATATTAACGGTATGGCAAAAAATATCTGGTAGTACACACTGTATATATAGAACATATCATCATATTGCCTATTGCTATGCTAAAACCATAAAAATACAGGGTTGCAGAGATGGGATAGGGAAAGTAAAATAAGAAACTGTGATAACAACAAAGTTTATTTTCACACCAATGATATTCCTTCATTTTATTGTGGGATAGGGTAAAAGAAAAAGGCGCTTTCAATGTAAGCCACTGCTGTCTGTTGAGGTGCCGCCGTGGTGAATGGAAACCTTCCAGTCATCCCACTGGCCCTTGTTTCCATTATCTTAAAGGCCCAGGCTGCTATTATCATTCCTCCATAAGACTGTAATGAGAAGCTGGGGTTAAACCAACAAGCGGATAAGGTAGACCTGTGTATAAACTACTCTAATTAGGACCACTGGTACTATTTTCTTATAAGCAGACTATTAAGCTCTCAGTGAGCGACTGCGGGAGTAAATGAATAAATGAGTGAAAACATGATTATGTGTGTTAAGAGTTAAGTCTACTCATCTTTAGCAAGTAGGAGATAAAATGTTCTCCTCCAGGTCATATGAGCCATATCATTTTTATGGCCATGTCAATAAACAGCAGCAGCCTGTGGCCTCTCAAGCACGGTTGACTCTGGAGGGAGAAACTTTAATATGAATTCAACAGGGCAGCATTCAGAGGGAGAAAACCTCACTAAACATTGGAGCTAGCATTTGCACTGGGGCCCAATAAGAGTAGCCACTTTTACTGGATATTTTCCAATTTTCTCTTAATTGTGTCTACTCGACATAATCCAGCCCAAGGCTCCCCCAACATCCATAACCATAACCACTTCCTTTCCAGCCGCGTTCACGCTCCATCTCAATAAGAGCAGGAATGTATTAAAACAGAATCTATCCTTCTGCTGCGCCACATAACCATCAATAGCTGCCTTTCAGTCTCACGCGTGCTGCTAGTATTGTCACAGGGTGGGCCGCACATCTAGGCTCCTTACAGGACTTCTAAAAACCTGATACCTGCACACGGTGTGCTGATGTGTGTGTATACTGTACGTACAGTTCATGTGTTATAACACAGGTCCTACACTATGACGTATTGCAACGTATAGTGCAGACTCTGTGTAGCCTGCAGCTCTCTAAAGTGAGAGAGAGAGAAACCACAAAATGGTTTGGGATAATATCCCAGTATAAAACCACACAGTCACAATAATTCCTTTAATAACATCTCTTTATATTATTCTGACTCGGCAAAAAACAGAGTTACTTCTTTGTTCTTGACTTCACATATACACCATAACGTTATAAAAATCAACAGTGGGTTAAGCAAGGTATTTGCAGTAAGATAGTAAGGATAATTTATATAAGAAAATACAAAGATAGCTGTTGCAAATTGAGTGTTCATCTAGGAGGGGGTATATGGAGGTGTAAGGGTGAAGGTGGCTATGCTGACACAGTAGTTGTGCACTGGAGACTTAACAGTTTTCCTTGACAGGCCACTGTGGCTTTATAAAAACATACTGCGATTTAAAAACGCCATGGGTTCTAGGTGATACATGGCAATAGAACGGTGTGTTATTCTGTGTGTGGCTAAGTGTTTGTGTCTGAGCGCTTAAGTGAATGGGTAAATGTCGGTGTTCATGTTTGCCCTGTAGCCTGCGTGAAACAATGAGAGCAGAGAACATGGTAGCCGCCAGTGTCCGACTGGGGGCCACCTCCTTTTCCAGCAACAATTCTCTTGGCCCTTTTTTCCAGCTGGCTGGGTCTAGTTTGTATGGCCTAGCTGGAACCCTTTCAATTCTGTTCCACTTGTCCCTGTGCTGGGCTCCCTGCTCCAGGCTTGCTTGCCACCCCATGAATACCAAGCAGGCGCGCACACACACACACACACACACACACACACACACACACACACACACACACACACACACACACACACACACACACACACACACACACACACACACACACACACACACACACAAACGTACATACACGAAATACAAGCTGGGTCGCTCTCTGCATAGTTATATTAGGTCAGTCTTTAAGCCTGGGTAACCAACCCTCCTCTGTCTGCACATGCATGTGCTTGCAGTAAGTGCCTATGCATATGGATGTGTGTGTTTAATTTAAGTGTTTAATGTAGAACCATTCAGGCTCTGTGATGTTCCTTCACAACTTGAAATATTACCACACCAGTGCCTTTGCATGTGTAAGACCATTAACTACTAATTACCTGCACTTTATGTTACTGCCAACTATTTTCCAAATTGCTATACATTGTTAAATGTGTTTTTTTTTTTCACCTTCCAGGCAGACGTTTGTTTCAGTTCATTCTGGTACAAACTTTACAGTATTGAGATGTCTAGCAGTATTGTAGAGTTAGACAGACAAGCACTACAGCACACTACAGTACTGTGATTACTTTTTTCAGTAATGTAAGGGATTACAATTTGAAATTCAGTAGTTACATAACAGTCACGGTAGTAATCCCAGTAACGATATGCTACTTTTTACATTTTGATGGATAGGATGATCAGTTTTGTCTGGACCTCTTAGCTTGGCGCAGGAGTTTTTTAATCTTCTGGTAACTTAGTCAATTGTTATTTGTACGCTCCTTAAAGATGACATGTTATACTCATTTTCAGGTTCATACTTGTATTTGGGGTTTCTACTAGAACATTGGTCTGGCTATCACCAGACCAAGTTCAATCAATTGGATAGTCCTTCAACCAATCAGACCAACGGTCCGGGTGACGTAGCTGCGACAGCGGCATCAATGGGTTACTGCCATGGAGTGCTGCGCTTCGGTGGCCACTATGTTGAATGTAAACAAAAAGCTGCTTTGTCGCTTCTCTATCGTCATCGTGTTAAACCCACCAATAGTGCGGCAGGTAGATAAGCCAGTTTGTGATTGGTTCCCGCAAATTTATAACGGAAGCAGGATAGAGAAACGTACATGTTTTCAGCCTGAGCTGTAGGGGGAAATCAAATCGCCGGCAGATCGGGCTGGGTTTACCTAGTTTACTAGAACATGGTATAATGTTCAAAAAACAAATTTTTCTCATACTGTCTGTTTGAATATACCTGTATTGACCATCTGTCGTTTTTCACACCTGTCTCTTTAAGCCCCCCTCCAAAAAAAAACTTTGATTAGACAGTTTTCCCGGTCTTCCACATGTGCACTCTCTGCGTCTCTGCTGTTATTGCAGCTGGGGAATAACTGTAACGCCACGGTGGCGGCACTTTCTACCTAGGCTATACAGTATAGCTGTAACATCACAACCGTACAGAAGACCTGATGACTCATTTAAATGCACCGTTACTTAATCCATTTATTATACATTTATTATTTATATAGCACCTCGAACTGGTTCATAATAAAAAAAAAAGAGATGAAAATCTCCCTTTTTACAATAGAGTAAACTTGGCCTCTTCACTAAGTCACCACAGAAATTGCTAATCTTTGAGAATAATTGACAATACTTCTTTGGAAGACTGCACTGTACATTAAGTCAAACAGCCAATAGCCAAGACGGAGTTTAATCCACTAACAGCTTGCCCATTATGGCTGCTATAGTGTTGTCTTACAGTTTTAGTGCAGTTCTGGGAACATTTCCAGTGCAGACTTGTCCACAAGTGGTACCATTAAAGATATTAGGGAACAACTGCACCATACATAACACTATCAACATTTTAAGCGTTGGTCTTCCCTTCTGTGGTCCCATATTCAACACAGTTCATCACAGAAAGTCCAACTGAGTAATTCAAAGTGACAAAATACTGTATGTATGTAAAAACTGTAACCTGTCATAGCCAACTAATGAGCTGAAGATGGGTAGGGATGAGGATTAGAGAGACACAGACTGGGAGAATATCAGAAATAACACAGACTATTTCCACAACTGGGGAAAGTCAAGTCCAGCCACCTACTCAGAGAGGGCCATTAAAGGTAGTGGAAGTATGATGTCCAGAACTCTCCAGCTCATGCCCAGGGGAGTGGCATGTACAAGTGCTCCTATAGGTTAATTTAAAAACATTGGAAACACATGCACTGCGTCAACAAACAATGCCGGAAATTTAAAGGGGAGAGGGAGATGCAATAGGGACTGAACGCTAGTGAAAATGCTTGTTATGTTCCTCTTGATGATGTACTTAAATCTCTGCTAATCACCTTCTTCTCCATGGTGTATGACTCACGTTACCTTACACCCACATGCATGACCCCACCCTATATAGAGAAAGGAGGGTATTGCTTAAAAATGTGAGGATAACGATCACAGTGTACTGTATCTACCGAAAACGCTGATTTAAATGTTATCTCAAATGAATCAAATGGCTGACATGCAAACAGAATAACTACTCAGTGTGTATTACATCTTATGTGTATTATATGTTCCTTGGTATGCAGGGATATGTGTAAGAGGAGGAAACTATTACAGATATTTAATCTCAAGTTTTACAGCCACAGTAAGTTGTTTTAAATTGAAAAAGTAAGCACAATTGCCAACTCTAAATTGACCTTTTGTTTATTCAGTATAGTTTAACCATAATGATTGCTGTGAACATAGAAATACAAATCTAAGATAAATTGCTAAATAAATGCATTTTAACTGTAGATTTAACTGCAGTGCCAGTTTTAAGAAATGTCTGGCAGTCATCCATGAAACTGAAAATGTTGTGAACATCCAGTTTAAAACCATATATATCATAAGGCATATGGTGGTACTCACAGCATGCAAGTGCACAAAATCCCCATTTTATCCACTACTTTTCTCATTTTCATCACAGTCAAAAAGGGATTTATAATATCCATCAATAGTCAGAACCTTTAAAACGATGGTGACTTTTTCCTGCCTTGCCTTCTCTAGCCTCAGCTCAGCCTGAATTTATTTAGAAGGAGGCTGAACTTTTTATTTTGTATAAACATTATTTTTCTCTGAATAGTTTCAACACTGGGCAAACATTAATGCTGTGTGCAGGGTTCTTTGTTGCATCGGTGGAAAAAAATGTTCACAACCCACAAGCAGCCTGCAAAACCTTTCCAATCAATACATTGAACGCTGCCAAGGTACATGAGTGAAACAAAGACGTTAAACAAAAAGGTTTGAAGGCCTTTTTGCATGTGCCATTAAAGCTGCTGATCTAGTGTGTACTCACCGTGGCAGTGATGAGTGGACCATGGAGCTGTGCGTAGAGCAAGGCCTCATTAACGTGCTCCCTAACCCCCAGCAGGGCTAGTTCCAGACTGTGGTGCCCCGCCATGGCGTGGGTTAGTTGCTCCAACAGGCTGGTATACCTCCTCCAAGGCTGATCCAGCTCTGACACGCTGGCCAAGCAGCCTCGCATTACATTCAGACAGTAGCCCACGCAGGGCTTGATGAGCGTCAGGCCTCTGCAGTGGGAGCAATACACCATCTTCACCAGGCCCTTCACACACTCTTTGCTCATGCTGACATTTTCAGTGGCATTCATCAGCTCCAGACCCTCCTCCAGGGCCAGGCCCAGTTGTCTCCCGGCTCCCAACGCCCCAGCCAGCTCCTGGGCCATGACGGCTGGATGAGGCCCAAAAGGGTTGACATCCTGCCTGATCATACGGAGACAGTCACCCATTTCACTGCCCATCATCATGCTGCCATCAATGCCTGGATTGATGAGCCGTGTGTAGACGAGCGGGAAGAGGTTGTTAAAAAATTGGTGAACTGACGCCTCCATGGAGACGTTGGCCCCGCGGAGGTAGAGGGAGAGTGAGGAGAAGAGCTGGTTAACATGGGGTAGGGCATGGCGGGACAGGGATGAGTAGGTTCCCTCCAACAGAGAACTCAGGTGGCCCTGAGAGAAGGACAGAAGGTACTGGAACATGTCTGCAAGGAGAACAAAAGAGAAACACGGGGATAAGAGATAGAAGAAAAGACAGATGACATTTATATGAGAGGAATATTGATAATCATTGATGACATGATTTACAAGCTCTCCATGAAATGAGTAAGGCATCCAAAATGCAAAGACATATCCAAACCCTGGCTCCTGACCAGCTAAGCTTGGCTTTTCTACATCAGTAGGTTGGGTTGAGAAACCAGTGTTGAGTTTTTCTATAATGTGGTTGCATATCATTGTGTATGAAGTCAACACCCCAATAAGGAAGTATTAAGGACAGAAAGAGACAAAGACAAACAGTGAAACAAACACACACACACACACACACACACACACACACACACACACACACACACACACACACACACACACACACACACACACACACACACACACACACACACACACACAGATTTCAACATTTGATATGAGCAGCAACCGCAAATCAGTTCACATTTTCTTTGGTAAATACTGTATATTTCAGATACTGCAGGGGTGTTTGACAGGCCACCAGCCTAACACACACACACACACACACACACACACACACACACACACACACACACACACACACACACACACACACACACACACACACACACACACACACACACACACACACACACGTTTAGTCATCAGGTTCTCACGGTATGTAATTTCCTGGTAAGCAAGTAAAGCTGTAAAGAAATCAATGATGTCAGTGCAGAGGCTGATTAGTGCCAATGAGGTGCCACTTCTTGCCAAGCTAGGTACTGTAACAGAGTAGAGACGGAATGACAGAGGGTAAAACAAGGGCGAGGAAAAAAAAGACATGAAATTAAGAAAAACAGCTTGAGCTTTTTCTCCAATATACCCCTTCGCCTGTCCTCATTTCACTGCTCACTGATGTGGTTTATAATTGAGTCTACTAGAAAATGTGTATTAATTTGATCAAAATCACATAAGAACAAAAAAATGCTCTATCTTTCTTATTACAGACATGAGGTGACTTCTACAGTAGTGTCTAACTCATCCTTATGTCCCACAATCTCCTTTACTACCCGTCCACTTAATCTCATCACTTTTCATTTTGTTTCCCTTCAAAGCAACTCTCTGCATATTCTGCAACTGTGTGGGACTGTATGTATAATGTGAGTGTGTGTGTGTGTGTGTGTGTGTGTGTGTGTGTGTGTGTGTGTGTGTGTGTGTGTGTGTGTGTGTGTGTGTGTGTGTGTGTGTGTGAGCGTGCCTGGCTGCCTGCGTGCGTATGTGTGTGTATGTCTGTGTGTCCTGGACAAAACTCCTATGGGGTGTGATGTCAGCTTAAAAGCATGACAGGACATGAAGGAGCAGTAGCAACTGTACAGAAATTGAGACAGGAGAAGGAGGGTGCCAACCCCCACACACACACACACACACACACACACCCCACCCCACCCACACCATACTGTACACACACATACATCCATAAAATGAAAGAAAAAAAAGTAAGGATAAGCCCACAGTGTGTGACAATTGTTAACTTGGATCCACGTTTTTTTTTTAAACATTTCCTTGATGTTAACACTTACTTATTCATTTACACAGTCAATCTCTCTTAGCACAGTCATTGTTACCAAATGCGTATGTGTGTGTTTGTGTGTGTGCCTGTGTGTATCCAGCCCCTCCCGGCTCACAGACAGAAGGATAACAACAGTCATGTCCTCCTCAACAGCTGCACTAATATGACCGCTGTCTGTGACACACGGGGACTCCCCACTGGCCAGCAAAAGGCCCAACTCATTTGTAATGCACCAGAAAGCACCATCGTCATTATCAGAGCTGCCCCAGCACGCATAACATTCAAAGTTGGAGCCGATTGGATGGGTTTGGAAGACCGTGACTGTGTGTGACAGAAATATAGCAGACACACGACAAGTAATGGGCTGTTAGGGATTTTTACTGTAAAGCAAAGTCTGACTGTAGACGGAGAGCATAGGTGGAGATGACCGGCCACAGACAGACCAAGGAGAGCAACAAAATGAGAAACACAAAAAGAAAAAGGAATGAGCAAAAATAGCATTAGATTAGCTGAGAAGTTACAGTTTAAGTCCCACATCAGTGTCTCCTCAGCCTGTGGGGCTGCAGAGTTGAGACCAGTGTGCGGTCTGCCTGCCAGTCAGACATTTACACCACAAGATGTACCCACAGGCTTAGGTTACATGGAATTACATAATGTTATTATAAAATGATCAGGCTCAGAAATACCATGGTTTAATGTTACTCTCTGTGAGCCGTGGTGGGGGCAAAACAAAACCAGGCTAATCTAAACGACAAGACAATCAAGTTTTCTGAAACGGACAAATTCAAAAAAAAAAAAAAAAAAAAAAATCAGTCTTTTACTTCTCAAGAGCACCATGAGTGGATGCACATATTTCAAAGGGTTTCTGACAGGATAATTAAATCCTAAAGACATTCCGTACTTGTTAAAAAATCATATTTTTATTTGCCAAGAGAGTGACACTGAGAGAAAAACACGAATGAGGAAAAAAGGGAAAAGAGTGAGAGACCGCCAGGAAAAATGGAATAAAAAGAAGCGACTGAACTTTGAACAAGGAAAAACAACTACTGTACAAGTGGACTCCACCTTTGCGAACATGCTCTGACATCTGGATTCATTTGGCCCCTGGGTCCGGAGCACTTCCCTGTCTCTACAGAAGTACAGAAGTAGGACAAAGAGTCCACCGTTCTTCCTCTCCATACTTCCACTGACAAACAAAAAAACTGGATCCCATGGTTCATTCATTTTGAACATCAGTTATTTTCTGTTCTCTATCAAGTCCTCTCCCACGCTCAAATGTATCCGGTTTCTCATTCTGTGAACACTGGGAAACTGAGTGATAACAAAAAAACAAGAAACCAGCAGCTTTTTAAGTCCTAACTACCATTGCATGATAGTCAATTGGGTTTGATTGTTCTGGCTGACCACAGTGTCTGAATGTGGATCTGACCACACTCCATTCAGACACGCAGTCATGGGTGGCTATCATTACCATGTCACATACTCATACCCATCGGTAAGCCTTTTGGGAAATAAAGTCTGGCTGGATTGAGGCTATTTTGCGTGGAGCAATTATCTTTAATTTCCCAGGAAGTCCTAAAAACTCTGAAATTCAAAACACATAATTGTCAAGCTAACTATACAGGAATAAATGAACAGGCTTGCTTTGTCTGTGGCCCTGTTCGGCTAATCTGACATGCTCTCTGCCCGGAATAAACAAGGTATTAAACGGATAGAAAAGCGGCAGTGGCAAAGCAGAGGAAGCCTTTGTCTTGCAGTGGCTTAAACGGAGTATGTATTATGACTCTGGGATGGGATATTAGACCATATCTTTCCACCAATGCTATGCCAAGGCCACTCTCTGAGATCACTGGGTTTAATCATAAGAAGCTATTTCCACTTTACATTCTGCATGGCAACCCAGTGTTTTACTGGCACAATTAGCGTCACCATGGTGAAGCTTCCACAATAACAGAGTCAAAATAAGCACAGTGATTTAAGTGACAACTATGGTGTTCTTATAGTGCCTTTGCTGCACAGCAGTCACTGAATTTTAAGCACTCTCACACTGAGAGAGATGCATGTAGGCGTGTGTGTCTAACAACTTTTAAGCAAACTTTGAAATAAATGTGAATTAGGCGCGTTTCCATCCACTGGTTTGGAGTTTTACTTGTGTAAAACTAGTTTCGTCAGAAAATGGCAGTATACGGTAGGCTTTATGCATGGCTGTAATCCGCCAGTACATAGTAGAAGAAGTAGAGGTTTCGAACTGGAAACAAAACAAGTCACCGTGGCCATTTAACCCATCTACGAGAGAACATTGGAGAGGTCATCAGGAATTTGGTTCAATTCGGGCAAATTTTAATTGTTCCTTCATGTCAGCGAGGCTTTGGCCATGTTTCATGCTGTCTGGAGACAAAGACAAATGAATGCAATTATTTGAATGCACGTAGACATAGACAGTCTGTGTAAAAGTGAGTAGATATTTAAGGCTAAGGCATCAAAGTTGGGTTGCCAAATCTCAGCACAGACATGTGGCACCAGACAGCCATCACAGACCAACATGGTAAGTGTGTAAAGAGATTGAACAAACTGATTATAGTATATTATCAGTAGTACAGTAGTATTAGTTCTAGTAATGGAAGTAGTTGCTTTTGTTGCAGTAGTAAGGTATTTGTTAATTTCTATTTAAAGCCCCTGTGTGTAGCACTTGAAAGATTCTGACTTTGGTGACTTCCAGTGGTGGCATTCAAAAAGACACTGTGGCAGACAGCAACGCATGCTGCAAGGCATCTACACGGTTACGTCAGTTATACACGTGTGCAGTCTTTACAGTATGGTCGACCAGAGCTCCAAAGTGTGGCTTAACTTCACAGAGAAATGTAATGACCAAAAGAAAATATTTTGTATGTACATAACATTTAACTTGACAGAGCATTTTCTGAAGTCTAAGAATTTCTGAAATCCCTAGTCCTTAGCCATAATTCCCCAGCCAGCTAATGTAGTATGTCCAACACAATTACAAACAAATGTAAAACAGCTTATATATTTGTTTCTTCATTTACCATTTAAATTTTCTTTTAACCAAAACTAATCATAACATGTCTTGTTTGCATGGCACTGCCAAATATGAGCCATCTTTGCTACTCCTGTAAAATCCTGGAAATGCATTGTGTCCCATTAGATAAAGATAAGGGACTGCAGATGAAAAATAGCTTTCTGGCTAACTCTGGCAAATTGACAGAAATTTTTATTAATATGCACTGTCCCTGTAATAAATTAATGAAAAACAAATAGATATACAGTATATCAGATGTTTTCAGATGTGGTCTGTGTTGTGTGATCAGATCAGGGGTTCTACGACACTTGCCCAATCAAATGGTCCATCAAATTGTCATTGTATTGCAATTATGCCTTCACTTTTTAATATAAAGTAAAATAAACAAATGACCATTAACAATTAAAAACTCTACCTAAAATTAAAAAGTGGAAACCCCAAATGTATACACTGAGGTTAACTATGGGATAAACTGTTAAAACAAAGTGCTGCATTCTTGATTTCACATAAATGAAAACATTTCGATCGAAAAAATTGAAAATTGATCATGTGTGGCCCTGGAACCTATCCTGTGCGGGGTTAGAGGGTTTACTCTGTCCGTGTCATAAGTGACACTGCATCTTTTAACAAGTGACAGTATGAGTGCGTGTACAGTATGTCTGTATTTTGAAGTACGTGCATGCAAGCCTGTAGAGATGGGTGTGCATACGTGCGTGCTTGAAGCATGATGCGGTAATATTGTGATAATGAGGTAGGAGACACTGTTCTCATACCATGGACCTGTGGGCCCTTCCTATCTTGGCAATCAGTCCTTACTGGACCTCACCAACCATCATCTTAGGCAAAGCATTTTAATCCTACCACAGGCTTGGGTTTCAGACAGGTCACCACAGAGATACATGACATAGTGACACATGTGTAGATTACATATCCTTGTTTTAATTAGTAGAATTACTGTACATAGGGCAATCTCCCACTCGGCACTTGTCATCTCCGGTTACAGGGGAGAGCTGCGATGTCATACAATCTCCCAGCCTCTAACCTTTCAGCAAACAGTTTAATGGTAATAAACTATTAATAAGTCAATGAATCAAGCTGTTGATTCATCGAACTTCGTGTGGTAAAATCACATGTCTAAAGTCTAAAGTGGGAGCATGACTCATCTGTCAGACAACAGGCGCAGACAACGCTGTTCACGCAAATTTGACCTGCAAGAACTGGGGGGGGGGTGGGGGGCTGCACTCTTGCCAAAAACAATGTGACTCCACGAGCACCTCAGAAACCCCACACTTGAAACCGCATGTGTGTGTGCACAAATTTCAGTGAATCCTGGGGAGAGGGGGGGGGTGATTAAAAAGGCAGCCCAGCTATATCAAAACTCTGAAACATAAACAATTCCACAGAGGCCAGGGGCATTCGGGGGTGGGGGGGTGGGAGTGGGCTATAATGTGGCGGTGGAGATAGGACAGGAGGGGGATCACTACTTTCTGCTCTGTCCAAAGTAGGGAAACATGATCGAAGGCAGGGGAATGAGCAGACGAGAGAAGGATGGGGACAGAGGAGACAGAGCACAGGGGCAGTGGGTGAGGGGCTGAGCGAAGAGCGGGGGAGGGAGGGTTGTTCAAATGGCTAATGCCATAAAGGGGAGATTTGGAGGGCCAGCATGAGGGCAGACTGTTGACAGGCTGATGGACAGCACTTCTGGTCCTACGCATTAAGGGGGCCATAGGTCTACAGTGACCCCCCATTTCTCTTTTGTTTATTGGCATATAAATCACAGTGTCTCTTTTGATATAGTGTAGCGCTAAGGAGCAGCACAGACTGTCATACACAAAAAGGATTGGCACTCATTGGTAATTACTGAAAGCTACAAAACAACAAAAAGTATGCCAGTTGCACCAGTAGGAATGACTTCTGAATCTTGAATACAACGCAAAGCAGCCTTACTGCACATGCTGTACAATATGAAAGTTCATATTCATTTTACATCTTGGAGGGACTGCGACATACGTTTTACTCCAGAGATTTAGTAGTGAAATATTGCTTAGATCTGTAGGTTGGATGAAAGTAGAAAATGCCCATCAAAAAAAGACTCCAACAGGAAAAGAAAAAAGAATTTGATTTGATTCCATGGAACAGCAAATCAGCTGCCATTGGCTTATAACGCTGTAGACTGGAACATTAAGAATCTAATAGAATGGAGGCATTTTCTCCTAAACCTGGCTACATTGATGACAGCCTGTAGTTTTGTGATGAACAAATAAGCCTTGTCCAGGTAATCACCCATTATATAAGTGGAAACTGATGATGACTAAAGGCGGCCGGAGAAAGAGACTGGACTCCAGATCTTCATGAAAAAGGAAAGGAAACGTTTAGGCTAACATGAGATTAACATGAAACAGACCCTTGAACTGACCCTGAGGTGTGAAAGGAATTTGAGATGAAAGGAAGTCTAATGAAAAATGTTCCACTTTTCTTAGCAGGTGTGGCCCCTGGTTTCATTTTTCAGCTTTATTATGAATCGAACATACACAGGGTCACTTATGCATTGTTTCAATTATGAGCCAAAACTACTCTTTGATAAGGCCTAAGCCTTTATCCCTACGCCATTAAAAACAACACAAAAACGCTTGAATCCATTTTGTGGCCTGAAATAAATCAAATAAAAAAAGTAAAATACAAAATGGTCAAGATCAAAAATGTAAAAATATTTGTAAAGGACAAATTCCCTCATTATTTCCAGTATTACGAGTTTGCCAGTGATAGACTGCGCTGTGGTTGATTTAAAACCAGAACCATGTCTGTTCAGTTTGGCAGACAATACAGCAGATATCATAATCCATCATGGATCGTACAAACAGGACACGGCTGGACAGGGTCAGAACTTTTTTCTTTTGTCTGTTCATTTCTCTCATTTATTGTACCTCCGCCTCTGGAATAGAATGGATGAATGGCTGTAGGATC
The DNA here is from genome assembly GCF_010015445.1 of Perca fluviatilis. Lineage (NCBI taxonomy): Eukaryota > Metazoa > Chordata > Actinopteri > Perciformes > Percidae > Perca > Perca fluviatilis. The sequence goes on along the minus strand of NC_053122.1, from coordinate 25,170,641 downwards.
AGTGAATAAAGCCTACCATGGGGACTCCTTAATAATGCGCTAGGAGCCACAGAGGCGAGGAGGAAGAAGGGGGAAAAGCAGAGGAGTGTCCAACACAGGGCGTAATGAGGGAAGTGGGTTGACATGAATGAGGGAGTGATGAAGTGAGTTGGTTGTGAGAGATGGGAGATGGTACGCCAACTCCAACCTACTTTGGGCTGAAGTAACAGTGTGAGTCATAACACAGAGACATCTACATCACAATGCTCATCCACTTATGCATTAAAAGCACACACCCTGATCTCCCACAGGCGTCGGATGGAAGCAGACCTTACATTGGTCAAAATGCACCTTCATTTCCCTTAACAATATTTATTTATTTATTTGATTAGGACAATGCACATTAATGAACATTTCTGTAAATGTGCCAGTGTTAGCCAATTGGCTAATTTTCAACAATTATCTCCTTCATTTAAACTGAACAAAGGTAGAAGTGTGACAATTCCCAAAAAGGGAAGTAGCCTATAGTCTGTTAATTATGTTGGTTAACAGACATTTTATAGATAAAGATTTTGGCT